>NW_026014447.1:0-61224 GCF_020379485.1 Brassica napus | reverse complement strand
TGTTTTGCTGTGAACCAGGTGAGTCAACACATGCAGTTCAAAGGAACATCATTGGCGCATGGTTTAGAGAGGCTATGATGTATCTAAATGGCTCGCCGGATCAAGGGGTTTGGATGGGAGTAATGGAAGCACAGAAGTGGTGGGTATTGTGATGCTGATTGGGCAGGAGATAGAGCTGATAGGAGAATCAACTACCGGCTATTGCACATTCATTGGAGGTAACTTGGTGACTTGGAAGAGCAAGAAGCAGAAGGTGGTGTCATGTTCAAGTGCTGAAGCTGAGTATAGAGCCATGCTGAAGCTTACAAACGAGTTGGTGTGGATAAAAGGCATCTTGAAGCACTTGGAGATTGATCAAGCCTCTCCAATGACAATGCATTGTGACAATCAAGCTGCTATTCACATTGCATCCAACTCGGTGTTCATGAGAGAACCAAGGCATTGAGGTTGATTGCCACAAAGTGAGACAGATGATTGTGCTAGGAGTGATCTTGCCCTGCTATACTAGAAGGAAGATCAGTTGGCTGATGTATTCACCAAGGCTGCGAGACAAAAGACTATGGAGTCCATTCACATCAGATTGGGACTCATAGATCTTGGGAAGAGAAGGAGCTGATCCCTTAGCTGTGGGATCTTTACTCTTTTTCCCTCATTAAGGTTTTGTCCCAATGGGTTTTCCTAGTGAGGTTTTTAATGAGGAAGATCTCATGGCTGTCCAAGCTTAGACTTTCACAAAGCTAAGCTTGAGGGGGAGTGTTGAGATGAGAGCCTTATGGTAGGAAGAGGAGGACCTTAGGAAGGGTAGAAGCATTAGAGAGGAAGATGGAAGCATCATGTACGGACTGTACGGTAGGGGTGAAGGGTACGGACGATCAGGCCGTACCATCATGCGCGGTTAGGAGGAGTTACTCAGCATCAGGTAAAGAGTAAACTAGCTAGAGTTACTTTACCTTAAGGCTGAGCTTGATCCGAACGTTGAGAGGATAGAGGAAGGAGCGCGTCTGACAGTCTGGCAAGAGGCTGGAAAGGTAAAGGCATATTCAAAGATGCCACACATGTGGAGACTCTCATTGGAAGGATTCAAATGCGCCCTTAGCTGTATCTTGACTTCACATGCTTTCTCCTTTTGTGTAATCGAAACCCTAGTGTCTCAAGCTCCATATATAAGTGTAATCACTCTCATTAATTATATCAAGCAAGTTATGAGTCTCTCTAGTCTCTCTTTAGTCTTTAGACCTTAATCTCATTTCTACTTTAATCTTCTCTAAATCTCTTCTAATCTTCCTAAATACCAGATCACTTAAACATCACTAAAAGTGATATAAGTGGTGGAGATCACCAGGAAGTTGAATTAATCTCATAGGAGTTGGGATGAAGAAGAAGTTATCCCACTTTCTAATCAGGTGATTCCAGTTTCCCAGTTTGGGAATAGGACAGCTTCTTCGTCGTTCCAATAAAACCAGGATGAATCACTCGGTAAGAAGCTTGATTTGGATACATAAAGTGGTGGGAAAACACCAGGAAGTTGAATAAATCTCATAGGAGTGGGATGAAGAAGTTATCCCACTTTCTAATCAGGTGATTCCAGTTTCCCAGTTTGGGAATAGGACAGCTTCTTCGTCGTTCCAATAACACCAGGATAAATCACTTTGTAAGAAGCTTGATTTGGATACATAAAGTGGTTGAGAATCACCAGGAAGTTGAATTAATCTCATAGGAGTTGAGATGAAGAAATTATCCCACTTTCTAATCAGGTGATTCCAGTTTTCCAGTTTGGGAATAGGACAGCTTCTTCGTCGTTCCAATCAAACCAGGATGAATCACTTTGTAAGAAGCTTGATTTGGATACATAAAGTGTTGGAGAATCACCAGGAAGTTGAATTAATCTCATAGGAGTTGGGATGAAGAAGTTATCCCACTTTCTAATCAGGTGATTCCAGTTTCCCAGTTTGGGAATAGGACAGCTTCTTCGTCGTTCCAATAACACCAGGATGAATCACTTTGTAAGAAGCTTGATTTGGATACCTAAAGTGGTGGAGAAACACCAGGAAGTTAAATAAATCTCATAGGAGTTGGGATGAAGAAGTTATCCCACTTTCTAATCAGGTGATTCCAGTTTCCCAGTTTGGGAATAGGACAGCTTCTTCGTCGTTCCAATCAAACCAGGATGAATCACTTTGTAAGAAGCTTGATTTGGATACATAAAGTGGTGGAGAAACACCAGGAAGTTAAATAAATCTCATAGGAGTTGGGATGAAGAAGTTATCCCACTTTCTAATCAGGTGATTCCAGTTTCCCAGTTTGGGAATAGGACAGCTTCTTCGTCGTTCCAATCAAACCAGGATGAATCACTTTGTAAGAAGCTTGATTTGGACATAAAGTGGTGGAGAATCACCAGGAAGTTGAATAATCTCATAGGAGTTGGGATGAAGAAGTTATCCCACTTTCTAATCAGGTGATTCCAGTTTCCCAGTTTGGGAATAGGACAGCTTCTTCGTCGTTCCAATCAAACCAGGATGAATCACTTGTAAGAAGCTTGATTTGGATACATAAAGTGTTGGAGAATCACCAGGAAGTTGAATTAATCTCATAGGAGTTGGGATGAAGAAGTTATCCCACTTTCTAATCAGGTGATTCCAGTTTCCCAGTTTGGGAATAGGACAGCTTCTTCGTCGTTCCAATCAAACCAGGATGAATCACTTTGTAAGAAGCTTGATTTGGATACATAAAGTGTGGAGAATCACCAGGAAGTTGAATAAATCATAGGAGTTGGGATGAAGAAGTTATCCCACTTTCTAATCAGGTGATTCCAGTTTCCCAGTTTGGGAATAGGACAGCTTCTTCGTCGTTCCAATCAAACCAGGATGAATCACTTTGTAAGAAGCTTGATTTGGATACATAAAGTGTGGAGAAACACCAGGAAGTTGAATAAATCTCATAGGAGTTGGGATGAAGAAGTTATCCCACTTTCTAATCAGGTGATTCCAGTTTCCCAGTTTGGGAATAGGACAGCTTCTTCGTCGTTCCAATCAAACCAGGATGAATCACTTTGTAAGAAGCTTGATTTGGATACATAAAGTGTGGGAGAATCACCAGGAAGTTGAATAAATCTCATAGGAGTTGGGATGAAGAAGTTATCCCACTTTCTAATCAGGTGATTCCAGTTTCCCAGTTTGGGAATAGGACAGCTTCTTCGTCGTTCCAATAACACCAGGATGAATCACTTTGTAAGAAGCTTGATTTGGATACATAAAGTGGTTGGAGAATCACCAGGAAGTTGAAAATCTCATAGGAGTTGGGATGAAGAAGTTATCCCACTTTCTAATCAGGTGATTCCAGTTTCCCAGTTTGGGAATAGGACAGCTTCTTCGTCGTTCCAATCAAACAGGATGAATCACTTTGTAAGAAGCTTGATTTGGATACATAAAGTGTGGAGAATCACCAGGAAGTTGAATAAATCTCATAGGAGTTGGGATGAAGAAGTTATCCCACTTTCTAATCAGGTGATTCCAGTTTCCCAGTTTGGGAATAGGACAGCTTCTTCGTCGTTCCAATCAAACCAGGATGAATCACTTTGTAAGAAGCTTGATTTGGATACATAAAGTGTTGGAGAATCACCAGGAAGTTGAATAAATCTCATAGGAGTTGGGATGAAGAAGTTATCCCACTTTCTAATCAGGTGATTCCAGTTTCCCAGTTTGGGAATAGGACAGCTTCTTCGTCGTTCCAATCAAACCAGGATGAATCACTTGTAAGAAGCTTGATTTGGATACATAAAGTGTTGGAGAATCACCAGGAAGTTGAATAAATCTCATAGGAGTTGGGATGAAGAAGTTATCCCACTTTCTAATCAGGTGATTCCAGTTTCCCAGTTTGGGAATAGGACAGCTTCTTCGTCGTTCCAAAAAACCAGGATGAATCACTTTGTAAGAAGCTTGATTTGGATACATAAAGTGGTGGAGAATCACCAGGAAGTTGAATAAATCTCATAGGAGTTGGGATGAAGAAGTTATCCCACTTTCTAATCAGGTGATTCCAGTTTCCCAGTTTGGGAATAGGACAGCTTCTTCGTCGTTCCAATCAAACCAGGATGAATCACTTTGTAAGAAGCTTGATTTGGATACATAAAGTGTTGGAGAATCACCAGGAAGTTGAATAAATCTCATAGGAGTTGGGATGAAGAAGTTATCCCACTTTCTAATCAGGTGATTCCAGTTTCCCAGTTTGGGAATAGGACAGCTTCTTCGTCGTTCCAATAAACCAGGATGAATCACTTGTAAGAAGCTTGATTTGGATACATAAAGTGGTGGAGAATCACCAGGAAGTTGAATTAATCTCATAGGAGTTGGGATGAAGAAGTTATCCCACTTTCTAATCAGGTGATTCCAGTTTCCCAGTTTGGGAATAGGACAGCTTCTTCGTCGTTCCAATCAAACCAGGATGAATCACTTTGTAAGAAGCTTGATTTGGATACATAAAGTGGTGGAGAATCACCAGGAAGTTGAATAAATCTCATAGGAGTTGGGATGAAGAAGTTATCCCACTTTCTAATCAGGTGATTCCAGTTTCCCAGTTTGGGAATAGGACAGCTTCTTCGTCGTTCCAATAAACCAGGATGAATCACTTTGTAAGAAGCTTGATTTGGATACATAAAGTGGTGGAGAATCACCAGGAAGTTGAATAAATCTCATAGGAGTTGGGATGAGAAGTTATCCCACTTTCTAATCAGGTGATTCCAGTTTCCCAGTTTGGGAATAGGACAGCTTCTTCGTCGTTCCAATCAAACCAGGATGAATCACTTTGTAAGAAGCTTGATTTGGATACATAAAGTGTTGGAGAATCACCAGGAAGTTGAATAAATCTCATAGGAGTTGGGATGAAGAAGTTATCCCACTTTCTAATCAGGTGATTCCAGTTTCCCAGTTTGGGAATAGGACAGCTTCTTCGTCGTTCCAATAAACCAGGATGAATCACTTTGTAAGAAGCTTGATTTGGATACATAAAGTGGTGGAGAATCACCAGGAAGTTGAATAATCTCATAGGAGTTGGGATGAAGAAGTTATCCCACTTTCTAATCAGGTGATTCCAGTTTCCCAGTTTGGGAATAGGACAGCTTCTTCGTCGTTCCAATCAAACCAGGATGAATCACTTTGTAAGAAGCTTGATTTGGATACATAAAGTGTTGGAGAATCACCAGGAAGTTGAATAAATCTCATAGGAGTTGGGATGAAGAAGTTATCCCACTTTCTAATCAGGTGATTCCAGTTTCCCAGTTTGGGAATAGGACAGCTTCTTCGTCGTTCCAATCAACCAGGATGAATCACTCTGTAAGAAGCTTGATTTGGATACATAAAGTGTTGGAGAATCACCAGGAAGTTGAATAAATCTCATAGGAGTTGGGATGAAGAAGTTATCCCACTTTCTAATCAGGTGATTCCAGTTTCCCAGTTTGGGAATAGGACAGCTTCTTCGTCGTTCCAATCAAACCAGGATGAATCACTCTGTAAGAAGCTTGATTTGGATACATAAAGTGTTGGAGAATCACCAGGAAGTTGAATAAATCTCATAGAGTTGGGATGAAGAAGTTATCCCACTTTCTAATCAGGTGATTCCAGTTTCCCAGTTTGGGAATAGGACAGCTTCTTCGTCGTTCCAATAACACCAGGATGAATCACTTTGTAAGAAGCTTGATTTGGATACATAAAGTGGTGGAGAATCACCAGGAAGTTGAATTAATCTCATAGGAGTTGGGATGAAGAAGTTATCCCACTTTCTAATCAGGTGATTCCAGTTTCCCAGTTTGGGAATAGGACAGCTTCTTCGTCGTTCCAATCAAACCAGGATGAATCACTTTGTAAGAAGCTTGATTTGGATACATAAAGTGTTGGAGAATCACCAGGAAGTTGAATAAATCTCATAGGAGTTGGGATGAAGAAGTTATCCCACTTTCTAATCAGGTGATTCCAGTTTCCCAGTTTGGGAATAGGACAGCTTCTTCGTCGTTCCAATAACACCAGGATGAATCACTTTGTAAGAAGCTTGATTTGGATACATAAAGTGGTGGAGAATCACCAGGAAGTTGAATAATCTCATAGGAGTTGGGATGAAGAAGTTATCCCACTTTCTAATCAGGTGATTCCAGTTTCCCAGTTTGGGAATAGGACAGCTTCTTCGTCGTTCCAATAAACCAGGATGAATCACTTTGTAAGAAGCTTGATTTGGATACATAAAGTGTTGGAGAATCACCAGGAAGTTGAATAAATCTCATAGGAGTTGGGATGAAGAAGTTATCCCACTTTCTAATCAGGTGATTCCAGTTTCCCAGTTTGGGAATAGGACAGCTTCTTCGGCGTTCCAATCAAACCAGGATGAATCACTTTGTAAAAAGCTTGATTTGGATACATAAAGTGGTGGAGAAACACCAGGAAGTTGAATAAATCTCATAGGAGTTGGGATGAAGAAGTTATCCCACTTTCTAATCAGGTGATTCCAGTTTCCCAGTTTGGGAATAGGACAGCTTCTTCGTCGTTCCAATCAACCAGGATGAATCACTTTGTAAGAAGCTTGATTTGGATACATAAAGTGTTGGAGAATCACCAGGAAGTTGAATAAATCTCATAGGAGTTGGGATGAAGAAGTTATCCCACTTTCTAATCAGGTGATTCCAGTTTCCCAGTTTGGGAATAGGACAGCTTCTTCGTCGTTCCAATAACACCAGGATGAATCACTTTGTAAGAAGCTTGATTTGGATACATAAAGTGGTGGAGAATCACCAGGAAGTTGAATAATCTCATAGGAGTTGGGATGAAGAAGTTATCCCACTTTCTAATCAGGTGATTCCAGTTTCCCAGTTTGGGAATAGGACAGCTTCTTCGTCGTTCCAATCAAACCAGGATGAATCACTTTGTAAGAAGCTTGATTTGGATACATAAAGTGTTGGAGAATCACCAGGAAGTTGAATAAATCTCATAGGAGTTGGGATGAAGAAGTTATCCCACTTTCTAATCAGGTGATTCCAGTTTCCCAGTTTGGGAATAGGACAGCTTCTTCGTCGTTCCAATCAAACCAGGATGAATCACTTTGTAAGAAGCTTGATTTGGATACATAAAGTGTTGGAGAATCACCAGGAAGTTGAATAAATCTCATAGGAGTTGGGATGAAGAAGTTATCCCACTTTCTAATCAGGTGATTCCAGTTTCCCAGTTTGGGAATAGGACAGCTTCTTCGTCGTTCCAATCAAACCAGGATGAATCACTCTGTAAGAAGCTTGATTTGGATACATAAAGTGTTGGAGAATCACCAGGAAGTTGAATAAATCTCATAGGAGTTGGGATGAAGAAGTTATCCCACTTTCTAATCAGGTGATTCCAGTTTCCCAGTTTGGGAATAGGACAGCTTCTTCGTCGTTCCAATCACACCAGGATGAATCACTTTGTAAGAAGCTTGATTTGGATACATAAAGTGGTGGAGAATCACCAGGAAGTTGAATTAATCTCATAGGAGTTGGGATGAAGAAGTTATCCCACTTTCTAATCAGGTGATTCCAGTTTCCCAGTTTGGGAATAGGACAGCTTCTTCGTCGTTCCAATCAAACCAGGATGAATCACTTTGTAAGAAGCTTGATTTGGATACATAAAGTGTTGGAGAATCACCAGGAAGTTGAATAAATCTCATAGGAGTTGGGATGAAGAAGTTATCCCACTTTCTAATCAGGTGATTCCAGTTTCCCAGTTTGGGAATAGGACAGCTTCTTCGTCGTTCCAATAACACCAGGATGAATCACTTTGTAAGAAGCTTGATTTGGATACATAAAGTGGTGGAGAAACACCAGGAAGTTGAATAAATCTCATAGGAGTTGGGATGAAGAAGTTATCCCACTTTCTAATCAGGTGATTCCAGTTTCCCAGTTTGGGAATAGGACAGCTTCTTCGTCGTTCCAATCAAACCAGGATGAATCACTTTGTAAGAAGCTTGATTTGGATACATAAAGTGTTGGAGAATCACCAGGAAGTTGAATAAATCTCATAGGAGTTGGGATGAAGAAGTTATCCCACTTTCTAATCAGGTGATTCCAGTTTCCCAGTTTGGGAATAGGACAGCTTCTTCGTCGTTCCAATCAACCAGGATGAATGACTTTGTAAGAAGCTTGATTTGGATACATAAAGTGTTGGAGAATCACCAGGAAGTTGAATAAATCTCATAGGAGTTGGGATGAAGAAGTTATCCCACTTTCTAATCAGGTGATTCCAGTTTCCCAGTTTGGGAATAGGACAGCTTCTTCGGCGTTCCAATCAAACCAGGATGAATCACTCTGTAAGAAGCTTGATTTGGATACATAAAGTGTTGGAGAATCACCAGGAAGTTGAATAAATCTCATAAGAGTTGGGATGAAGAAGTTATCCCACTTTCTAATCAGGTGATTCCAGTTTCCCAGTTTGGGAATAGGACAGCTTCTTCGTCGTTCCAATAACACCAGGATGAATCACTCTGTAAGAAGCTTGATTTGGATACATAAAGTGGTGGAGAATCACCAGGAAGTTGAATTAATCTCATAGGAGTTGGGATGAAGAAGTTATCCCACTTTCTAATCAGGTGATTCCAGTTTCCCAGTTTGGGAATAGGACAGCTTCTTCGTCGTTCCAATCAAACCAGGATGAATCACTTTGTAAGAAGCTTGATTTGGATACATAAAGTGTTGGAGAATCACCAGGAAGTTGAATAAATCTCATAGGAGTTAAGATGAAGAAGTCATCCCACTTTCTAATCAGGTGATTCCAGTTTCCCAGTTTGGGAATAGGACAGCTTCTTCGTCGTTCCAATAACACCAGGATGAATCACTTTGTAAAAAGCTTGATTTGGATACATAAAGTGGTGGAGAAACACCAGGAAGTTGAATAAATCTCATAGGAGTTGGGATGAAGAAGTTATCCCACTTTCTAATCAGGTGATTCCAGTTTCCCAGTTTGGGAATAGGACAGCTTCTTCGTCGTTCCAATCAAACCAGGATGAATCACTTTGTAAGAAGCTTGATTTGGATACATAAAGTGTTGGAGAATCACCAGGAAGTTGAATAAATCTCATAGGAGTTGGGATGAAGAAGTTATCCCACTTTCTAATCAGGTGATTCCAGTTTCCCAGTTTGGGAATAGGACAGCTTCTTCGTCGTTCCAATAACACCAGGATGAATCACTTTGTAAGAAGCTTGATTTGGATACATAAAGTGGTGGAGAATCACCAGGAAGTTGAATTAATCTCATAGGAGTTGAGATGAAGAAATTATCCCACTTTCTAATCAGGTGATTCCAGTTTCCCAGTTTGGGAATAGGACAGCTTCTTCGTCGTTCCAATCAAACCAGGATGAATCACTTTGTAAGAAGCTTGATTTGGATACATAAAGTGTTGGAGAATCACCAGGAAGTTGAATAAATCTCATAGGAGTTGGGATGAAGAAGTTATCCCACTTTCTAATCAGGTGATTCCAGTTTCCCAGTTTGGGAATAGGACAGCTTCTTCGTCGTTCCAATCAAACCAGGATGAATCACTCTGTAAGAAGCTTGATTTGGATACATAAAGTGTTGGAGAATCACCAGGAAGTTGAATAAATCTCATAAGAGTTGGGATGAAGAAGTTATCCCACTTTCTAATCAGGTGATTCCAGTTTCCCAGTTTGGGAATAGGACAGCTTCTTCGGCGTTCCAATCAAACCAGGATGAATCACTTTGTAAGAAGCTTGATTTGGATACATAAAGTGTTGGAGAATCACCAGGAAGTTGAATAAATCTCATAGGAGTTGGGATGAAGAAGTTATCCCACTTTCTAATCAGGTGATTCCAGTTTCCCAGTTTGGGAATAGGACAGCTTCTTCGTCGTTCCAATAACACCAGGATGAATCACTCTGTAAGAAGCTTGATTTGGATACATAAAGTGGTGGAGAATCACCAGGAAGTTGAATTAATCTCATAGGAGTTGGGATGAAGAAGTTATCCCACTTTCTAATCAGGTGATTCCAGTTTCCCAGTTTGGGAATAGGACAGCTTCTTCGTCGTTCCAATCAAACCAGGATGAATCACTTTGTAAGAAGCTTGATTTGGATACATAAAGTGTTGGAGAATCACCAGGAAGTTGAATAAATCTCATAGGAGTTGGGATGAAGAAGTTATCCCACTTTCTAATCAGGTGATTCCAGTTTCCCAGTTTGGGAATAGGACAGCTTCTTCGTCGTTCCAATAACACCAGGATGAATCACTCTGTAAGAAGCTTGATTTGGATACATAAAGTGGTGGAGAATCACCAGGAAGTTGAATAAATCTCATAGGAGTTGGGATGAAGAAGTTATCCCACTTTCTAATCAGGTGATTCCAGTTTCCCAGTTTGGGAATAGGACAGCTTCTTCGTCGTTCCAATAACACCAGGATGAATCACTCTGTAAGAAGCTTGATTTGGATACATAAAGTGTTGGAGAATCACCAGGAAGTTGAATAAATCTCATAGGAGTTGGGATGAAGAAGTTATCCCACTTTCTAATCAGGTGATTCCAGTTTCCCAGTTTGGGAATAGGACAGCTTCTTCGTCGTTCCAATCAAACCAGGATGAATCACTTTGTAAAAAGCTTGATTTGGATACATAAAGTGGTGGAGAAACACCAGGAAGTTGAATAAATCTCATAGGAGTTGGGATGAAGAAGTTATCCCACTTTCTAATCAGGTGATTCCAGTTTCCCAGTTTGGGAATAGGACAGCTTCTTCGTCGTTCCAATCAAACCAGGATGAATCACTTTGTAAGAAGCTTGATTTGGATACATAAAGTGTTGGAGAATCACCAGGAAGTTGAATAAATCTCATAGGAGTTGGGATGAAGAAGTTATCCCACTTTCTAATCAGGTGATTCCAGTTTCCCAGTTTGGGAATAGGACAGCTTCTTCGTCGTTCCAATAACACCAGGATGAATCACTTTGTAAGAAGCTTGATTTGGATACATAAAGTGGTGGAGAATCACCAGGAAGTTGAATTAATCTCATAGGAGTTGGGATGAAGAAGTTATCCCACTTTCTAATCAGGTGATTCCAGTTTCCCAGTTTGGGAATAGGACAGCTTCTTCGTCGTTCCAATCAAACCAGGATGAATCACTTTGTAAGAAGCTTGATTTGGATACATAAAGTGTTGGAGAATCACCAGGAAGTTGAATAAATCTCATAGGAGTTGGGATGAAGAAGTTATCCCACTTTCTAATCAGGTGATTCCAGTTTCCCAGTTTGGGAATAGGACAGCTTCTTCGTCGTTCCAATCAAACCAGGATGAATCACTCTGTAAGAAGCTTGATTTGGATACATAAAGTGTTGGAGAATCACCAGGAAGTTGAATAAATCTCATAAGAGTTGGGATGAAGAAGTTATCCCACTTTCTAATCAGGTGATTCCAGTTTCCCAGTTTGGGAATAGGACAGCTTCTTCGTCGTTCCAATCAAACCAGGATGAATCACTTTGTAAGAAGCTTGATTTGGATACATAAAGTGTTGGAGAATCACCAGGAAGTTGAATAAATCTCATAGGAGTTGGGATGAAGAAGTTATCCCACTTTCTAATCAGGTGATTCCAGTTTCCCAGTTTGGGAATAGGACAGCTTCTTCGTCGTTCCAATAACACCAGGATGAATCACTTTGTAAGAAGCTTGATTTGGATACATAAAGTGGTGGAGAATCACCAGGAAGTTGAATTAATCTCATAGGAGTTGTGATGAAGAAGTTATCCCACTTTCTAATCAGGTGATTCCAGTTTCCCAGTTTGGGAATAGGACAGCTTCTTCGTCGTTCCAATCAAACCAGGATGAATCACTTTGTAAGAAGCTTGATTTGGATACATAAAGTGTTGGAGAATCACCAGGAAGTTGAATAAATCTCATAGGAGTTAAGATGAAGAAGTCATCCCACTTTCTAATCAGGTGATTCCAGTTTCCCAGTTTGGGAATAGGACAGCTTCTTCGTCGTTCCAATAACACCAGGATGAATCACTCTGTAAGAAGCTTGATTTGGATACATAAAGTGGTGGAGAATCACCAGGAAGTTGAATAAATCTCATAGGAGTTGGGATGAAGAAGTTATCCCACTTTCTAATCAGGTGATTCCAGTTTCCCAGTTTGGGAATAGGACAGCTTCTTCGTCGTTCCAATAACACCAGGATGAATCACTCTGTAAGAAGCTTGATTTGGATACATAAAGTGTTGGAGAATCACCAGGAAGTTGAATAAATCTCATAGGAGTTGGGATGAAGAAGTTATCCCACTTTCTAATCAGGTGATTCCAGTTTCCCAGTTTGGGAATAGGACAGCTTCTTCGGCGTTCCAATCAAACCAGGATGAATCACTTTGTAAAAAGCTTGATTTGGATACATAAAGTGGTGGAGAATCACCAGGAAGTTGAATTAATCTCATAGGAGTTGGGATGAAGAAGTTATCCCACTTTCTAATCAGGTGATTCCAGTTTTCCAGTTTGGGAATAGGACAGCTTCTTCGTCGTTCCAATCAAACCAGGATGAATCACTCGGTAAGAAGCTTGATTTGGATACATAAAGTGTTGGAGAATCACCAGGAAGTTGAATAAATTGTTGAGATGGGGTAATAAAGAGAGGAGACATTGATAGAGAAAGAGGATTGAGGCATACAGTAACTTTGGAGTTTTACCACAGTAACTTTAGTTTTACTGTGGTAACTCAGTTAAAGCTTGGAAAGTGATCTTGCTTCACTTTGGAGAGTTACCCACGACCAAGGAGCTCTTGGATAAGGAAGGAGCAGTCTGGATAAGGTTTCCTCAAGCTAGAGAGGCTGGAGATAGGCTGTAAAGTAGACAGCATCTAGTAAAAGATGCCAAAGGGATCAAGCATGTGAAGACTCCCATTGGATGCTTTTGGATGGCTCTCTTTGACTACACATGCTCTGAATCTCTTTCTTATCTTATGATTTCGAAATGTATTGTCTCCCTCACATAAATATGTTGTAAACCTCATCTTTAATAATTAATGGAGTTTTGAGTCTCTCTCTTTATTCTCTCACTAAAATCTCTTAATCTCTTTAATCTTTTCATCTGATTATCTCTGATTATTTGAATCATGCTCTAATACACAAAAGTGTATATGGTATCAGAGCCAGGTTGGCAAAAAAAGGGGGTGAGTGTGATTTCTTTTTCTCAAAATCAGAGTGTTCTTGAGTGTTCTTGAGTGTTCTTGGGATTATTGAGGTTTCTGGGTATGTGTGTTGTCTATTCTTTTGTGGATGGGTTTATTTGAGATTCTCTGGTGGAAACATGGATATGAAGCACGAATCTAGTGGAGCAGTGAAGATTCAAGAAGAAAACAAGTGGGTTTGGCCAAGATGGGTAAAGACAGCTTTGGGAAGCTGTGAGATTTGGAGTAATCAAGTAAAGGGAGAACCTTTAATGGAGAGAGCTGCTGATGGGGGTCAGACAGCAAGGTTGAAATGTGAAGATCAGTTGAGTCTTGAAGAAAGTATATCTCTTGAGAAGATTGAAGATGTTTATGAGAACAAGATCAATCTAAGGAGGATGTATGAAGTCAGGAAGATGATCTGTGAGTTGAAACAAGGGAAAGAAGGTTTCAATCAGCATGTGAAGAAGCTGAGATGTTTGTGGTCGGAGTTACAAAGCTTGAGACCAAGAAGTTGTGATCCGAGAGTGCTAGAAGAGTGGCAAGAGCAAGATGTTGTCTTCAGCCTCCTTGCAAGCTTGGATTCATCTTATGGCTGGTTGGTAAAGCTTATTCTCAAGGAAGAGAAGCTACCCAACATGGAAGAAGTGTGTGTACTTGTTCAGAGGCTTCATCAAGTGATGGAAGAGAACAAAGAGATAACTTGGAGTAAGGAGGGTGCTAAAAGGAAGAAGGGAAGGCTGAGACGACGTTCTAAGGCTCAGATCAGAAGAGGAAGGTGTTGGAAGAGAAGCATACTGTCTGGTTATCAAGGTAGCTATGGTACTATGAAGATGGGCAGAGAAGAAGCACAACAGATTCTTATGGGAGAGTGTTCTTACTCAGCTTACATGGGAGAATCTGTAGAGAGCAGTGGGGTCATGAGGAAGCTAGAGACCAAAGGAGCGGATGAGCGTGTCACAAAGGATGAATGGGATGAGTTTGTCAAGTATGTGTATGCTTTGGCTACGACCCGGAGACAAGGTGCTCCTGCCAAATCATCCACATCCAACAAACCCATCATTGTTGATTCTGGAGAAAGTCATCACATGATTAGTGATAGAAGCTTAATGAGTGATGTAAAGAAAGCCACTGGGGGTGTGATGATAGCCAATGGAGATAGGATTCCAATAGAAGGGGTTGGAAAGCTCAAGCTATTTGACAAAGACTCAGATGCCTTCTACATGCCACAGTTTGCTTCAAATCTGGTATCTGTGAGGAAAGCCACGATTGATCTTGGCTGTCAAGTAGTATTCAGGCCAGATGATGTTGAGTTCCAAGATTTGAAGACTGGAAGGGTCATTGGGAGAGGAGACAGCAAGAATAATCTATACCAGCTCCAATTGGCTAAGATTTCTAAACCCTTTGATTCTATGTGTTTGAGTAGTACTTATGAGAAGATTGATAGTATTACTTGGCATGCTAGATTGGGTCATCCTCATGCTCGTGCTATTGAATTGATAATTCCTAATATGTCATTTAATCATCTCATAGGAGTTGGGATGAAGAAGTTATCCCACTTTCTAATCAGGTGATTCCAGTTTCCCAGTTTGGGAATAGGACAGCTTCTTCGTTGTTCCAATAACACCAGGATGAATCACTTTATAAGAAGCTTGATTTGGATACATAAAGTGGTGGAGAATCACCAGGAAATTGAATTAATCTCATAGGAGTTGGGATGAAGAAGTTATCCCACTTTCTAATCAGGTGATTCCAGTTTCCCAGTTTGGGAATAGGACATCTTCTTCTTCGTTCCAATAACACCACGATGAATCACTTTGTAAAAGCTTGATTTGGATACATAAAGTGGTGGAGAAACACCAGGAAGTTGAATAAATCTCATAGGAGTTGGGATGAAGAAGTTATCCCATTTTCTAATCAGGTGATTCCAGTTTCCCAGTTTGGGAATAGGACAGCTTCTTCGTCGTTCCAATAACACCAGGATGAATCACTTTGTAAGAAGCTTGATTTGGATACATAAAATGGTGGAGAAACACCAGGTAGTTGAATAAATCTCATAGGAGTTGGGATGAAGAAGTTATCCCACTTTCTAATCAGGTGATTCCAGTTTCCCAGTTTGGGAATAGGACAGCTTCTTCGTCGTTCCAATAACACCAGGATGAATCACTCTGTAAGAATCTTGATTTGGATACATAAAGTGGTGGAGAAACACCAGGAAGTTGAATAAATCTCATAGGAATTCGGATGAAGAAGTTATCCCACTTTCTAATCAGGTGATTCCAGTTTCCCAGTTTGGGAATAGGACAGCTTCTTCGGCGTTCCAATCAAACCAGGATGAATCACTTTGTAAAAAGCTTGATTTGGATACATAAAGTGGTGGAGAAACACCAGGAAGTTGAATAAATCTCATAGGAGTTGGGATGAAGAAGTTATCCCACTTTCTAATCAGGTGATTCCAGTTTCCCAGTTTGGGAATAGGACAGCTTCTTCGTCGTTCCAATCAAACCAGGATGAATCACTTTGTAAGAAGCTTGATTTGGATACATAAAGTGGTGGAGAATCACCAGGAAGTTGAATTAATCTCATAGGAGTTGGGATGAAGAAGTTATCCCACTTTCTAATCAGGTGATTCCAGTTTCCCAGTTTGGGAATAGGACAGCTTCTTCGTCGTTCCAATAACACCAGGATGAATCACTTTGTAAGAAGCTTGATTTGGATACATAAAGTGTTGGAGAATCACCAGGAAGTTGAATAAATCTCATAGGAGTTGAGATGAAGAAATTATCCCACTTTCTAATTGTTGAGTTGATTATATTGGTATGGAGAGAAGAGGAGTTGAAGAGGAGAAGAGATGGAGAAGCTTAGGGGGTTTTGGTGTGAATGGTACGGACGGCCGTACAAGGCCGTACATGGCCGTACCGTCCGTACCAATGGCCGCGATCAATACTTACCCAACTCGACCAAGTGAAACGGTAACAAGGAGATATATTACCTTGGGAGCTTAAGGAGAAGGGATCAGACCGTTGAGTGGATAAGGGAAGAGCGTGCCAGGCTGGAACAGGCTGTAAAGAGGCAAAGCGTGTGAGCCTTATCATCCAATCATCCGGAAAGCAACCTTGACTCTACATGCTTCAATAGTGCCCATTTCGACTCTTGTAAACCCTTATGCTTTCCATATAAATATGTAACCTCACTCATTAATAAGAACATACAGTTTGAGCCTCTCTAATCTCTTAGACACTATGATTATCTCTTAGACTCTAAACGGCTCTATCTAGTCTCTTAATCTTTCACAAACTTCTCCTAATCACTTCTTAAACACTCTCTTTATTCTGATTACTCTAAGGATCTCTTAATCTCATATGGTATCAGAGCCAGGTTCATTTGAATCTGGGGTTTGATCTTTAGAGAGTTACAAGCTAAACGGCTTTGAAGCTACACGCGAGTAGCCTTGAAGGTGTTGAAGCTGTGATACGTTCTAGTTGAAGCTGTGCTACGTTCTGTGTGGTTGCGTGATTCTAGACTCAAGGTTGGTGTGTACGAGGTTCAAGATTCAAGTTTTCAAGTCAAGCAAAGATGGAACATGGGATGAACATGAGGATGAAGGTAGCGGTTACTTTCAAAGGTAGCAACTACCTTGTGTGGTCTCGGATGGTGAAGACTGCGGTGGGAAGTAAGGGTTTGTGGGGGCACATCACAACAGGGGAGGCTCCAAAACTCATTACTCAGGGAGGAGATCAAGAAGAGGTCTCCAATGAAGCGGCTGTGGAGAAATGGCAACAAGAAGACATGCTGGTGATGACGGTTCTACACGCATCCTTGGACCCAGCTATTGTGAATCAGCCAAGGAGCTGTGGGACACGCTGAAGAAGGTATATGGGAACATTTCCAACCTCAGCCGTGTGTTTGAAGTAAAGCTAGCGATCAACCGTCTTGCACAAGAGGACATGGAGTTCACTAAGCATTTGGGGAGGTTCAGGTCCTTATGGTCAGAGCTGGAGATGCTGAGGCCGAGCACAACTGATCCAGATCAGTTGAATGAGAGGCGCGAGCAAGACAAGGTCTTTGGGTTGCTTCTCACACTGAACCCGGCCTACACTCACCTCATCCAGCACATGCTAAGGTCAGATAAGCTTCCGGACCTTGAGGAGGTGTGTGCGCAAATCCAAAGGGAGCAGGGATCTATGGGGTTGTTTGGAGGAAAGGGGGAGCTCTCTCTTGCCAATCAAGCAGCTCATGAGGACTCAACCGAGGCTCCACAAGCAAACAAGGCATCTCACGGGAAGTATGAGGACAGGAAGTTCAATGGCAACTGTGATCATTGCAAGAAGCATGGTCATAAGAAGAGCCAATGCTGGATACTTCACCCACACCTCAAGCCGGCCAAGTTCATGAAGGAGCGTGAGGGAAGGGCAAATGTGACTGAAGGTTCAAATGGAGCTGGTACCAGCAAGGCGAGTGAAGCGGATGGGCTTGGAGGCAATGATGGGAATGGGAAGTCTCTGGTGGCTTACACAGGCGCCTCAAGCTCACGCAGCAATGATGACTACATCAAGAGATCAGACCTTGATGCTCTCTTCAAAATGCTAAAGGAAAACGGTAACACTTATGGTTATTCCTTTGGAGCCTCTATGATTGCATACAAGGATGATCACTTGATTAGAGAACTAGTAGAACGGTTAGAAGCTAGACATGAGTATAGAACTGCTCACATTGCTAGAACTGATAGGATGCATCCATTGCTTAGTAATCTATGTCTTAATGCTAAACAAGTAGGTAAACCATTGATTGTTGATTCTGGTGCATCACATCATATGATAAGTGATGAGAACTTGATTAAAGATATAGAACCTACGCATGGGCATGTGATGATAGCAAATGGGGATAAGATACCTATTAGAGGAATAGGAAAGCTTAAGTTGTTTAACAAAGAATCTAGAGCTTTTTACATGCCTGAATTCACATCAAACCTATTATCTGTGAAGAAATGTACTAATGATTTACAATGCAATGTTATCTTTAGTCCTAATGATGTGAAGTTTCAGGATATTGAGAGCAGCAAATTGATTGGGAAAGGAGTGACTAAGGGAGACCTCTATATGCTTGAAGAGCTCACTTCTGTTCCTGATTATAGTTGTTCATTTACTTCTGCTTCTTTATTGAATAAAAATGCATTGTGGCATGCTAGAGTAGGACACCCTCATGTTAAAGCTTTGAACTTAATGGTACCAGGTGTTGTGTTTGAGAACAAAGATTGTGAAGCTTGTATTTTAGGCAAGCATTGTAGAACTGTGTTTCAAAAGTCTACTACTATCTATGATAACTGCTTTGATCTAATTCATTCTGATGTGTGGACTGCCCCTTGCTTATCTAGAGATAGTTATAAGTACTTTGTCACATTCATTGATGAAAAATCCAAATACACCTGGTTAACCTTAATTCAGACCAAAGATAGGGTACTTGATGCATTTAGGAACTTTCAAACTTATGTAACTAACCATTATCATGCTAAGATTAAAATTTTGAGATCAGATAATGGAGGAGAGTACACGGGTCATGCATTCAAGGAACACTTATCACAACATGGGATCCTACATCAAACAAGCTGTCCGTATACTCCACAGCAAAATGGTGTGGCTGAGAGGAAGAATAGGCACCTCATGGAAGTGGCAAGGTCTCTTATGTTTCAGAGTAATGTTCCAAAGAGATTCTGGAGTGATGCGGTTGCCACTGCTTGTTACTTGATCAACAGAACTCCAACCAAGGTTCTGAATGAGAAGGCTCCATTTGAAGTTCTGAACAGGTACAAACCAGTGCTTGATTACTTGCGAGTCTTTGGATGTCTATGCTTTGTGCTCAAACCAGGAGAGATGATCAACAAGCTAGAAGCAAGAAGTACTAAGGCTGTGTTCATAGGATACTCAGCTACACAGAAAGGATACAAATGCTATGATCCTATAGCAAGGAGAGTTCTTGTATCTAGAGATGTGAAGTTCTTGGAAGATAGAGGATACTATGAAGAAAAGAACCAAGAAGACTTGAAGGACTTAACATCAGACAAGGCAACCACCTTGCGGATCATCCTTGAAGGTCTTGGAATCAGTACATCCCAGGATCCAAGAGATCACGCAACAACACCTCCTGAAGTTGGTTCACCATCCCACCTTGATCATGAGGGAGGAGAGACGCATGAGGAGGAGCCTACTCAAGAGGTTAACCAAGATGAAGGAGAAGAGAGCATAGGCTCTGATGGTCATGGGCATGATCATGGTGTGATACAAACACCTTCTCAAGATGAAGTGGTAGAAGAACAACAGGAAGAAGAACCGGTTGTGCAGCCACTAAGAAGGAGTACAAGGATAAGGAAGGATCCTTCCAGTTGGGTAAACACGAGAGTGTACTACAATGCCCAAGCTGTGGAGCATCCTTCTCAAGCCGTGTGCTCCTTTGCTCAATATCCAGAAGCACATTGCGCTTTCATGGTAAACTTGGATGAGAATCACATCCCAAGAAGCTATGAAGAGGCAATAAAGGATAAAGAATGGAAAGAGTCAGTAGGAGATGAAGCAGGAGCTATGATCAAGAATGATACATGGTATGAAAGTGAGTTACCAAAAGGGAAGAAGGCTGTGACCAGTAGATGGATATTCACAATCAAGTACAAAGCGGATGGAAAGATTGAGAGGAAGAAGTCAAGGCTAGTTGCAAGAGGTTTCACTCAAACTTATGGAGAAGATTATATAGAAACCTTTGCACCAGTAGCTAAACTACACACAATCCGGATTGTACTAAGCTTGGCTGTGAATCTTGGATGGGGGTTATGGCAAATGGATGTGAAGAATGCATTTCTACAAGGTGAACTTGAGGATGAAGTGTATATGCATCCACCTCCAGGCCTTGAACACTTAGTGAAGAAAGGGAATGTGTTAAGACTGAAGAAAGCTATCTATGGGCTGAAGCAATCACCAAGAGCTTGGTACAACAAGTTGAGCACTACTCTGAATGGCCGAGGCTTCAAGAAGTCTGAACTAGATCACACCCTCTTCACACTCACTACTCCCTCAGGTATGATTGCTCTCCTTGTGTATGTTGATGATATCATTATCACAGGGAGTGATAAGGAAGGTATCATAGCAACCAAGGAGTTTCTTAAATCAATGTTTGAGATTAAAGACTTGGGAGAAATGAAATACTTCCTTGGAATTGAGATATGTAGATCCAAGGAAGGTTTGTTCATGTCTCAAAGGAAGTATACACTTGATCTTTTGAAAGGTGCAGGTGCTCATGGTGGCAAGACAGCAAGGATGCCTATGGAGGATGGCTACAAAGTCCCACGAGAGGGGGAGATTGAAGACAGCAAACCTTATCAGGATCCTAAACTCTATAGAAAACTAGTTGGCAAATTGATTTATCTTACTATAACTAGACCTGACATTTGTTTTGCTGTGAATCAGGTGAGTCAACACATGCAAGTGCCTAAGGAACATCATTGGCGCATGGTGGAGAGGATCTTGATGTATCTCAACGGCTCACCTGATCAAGGAGTATGGATGGGCTGCAATGGAAGCACTGAAGTGGTGGGATACTGTGATGCGGATTGGGCTGGTGATAGAGCAGACAGGAGATCAACCACAGGCTATTGCACATTCATTGGAGGCAACTTGGTGACTTGGAAGAGCAAGAAGCAGAAGGTAGTGTCATGTTCAAGTGCAGAAGCCGAGTATAGAGCCATGCTGAAGCTTACCAATGAGTTGGTATGGATCAAAGGCATCTTGAAGCACTTGGAGATTGATCAAGCAACTCCAATGACAATGCATTGTGACAATCAAGCTGCCATCCACATTGCATCCAACTCGGTGTTTCACGAGAGGACCAAGCACATTGAAGTTGATTGCCACAAGGTGAGACAGATGATTGTGCTAGGGGTGATCTTGCCATGTTATACAAGGAGTGAAGATCAGCTAGCGGATGTGTTCACCAAGGCTGCAAGGCAAAAGACTATGGAGTCCATTCACATCAGATTGGGACTCATAGTTCTTGGGAAGAGAAGGAGCTAATTCCCTTAGCTGCAAGGTCTTTACTCTTTTTCCCTCATCAAAGTTTTATCCCATTGGGTTTTCTTTGGTGAGGTTTTTAATGAGGAAGATCTTGTAGCTTTCCAAGCTTAGGCTTTCACAAAGCTAAGCTTGAGGGGGAGTGTTGAGTTGAGTTGATTATATTGGTATGGAGAGAAGAGGAGTTGAAGAGGAGAAGAGATGGAGAAGCTTAGGGGGTTTTGGTGTGAATGGTACGGACGGCCGTACAAGGCCGTACATGGCCGTACCGTCCGTACCAATGGCCGCGATCAATACTTACCCAACTCGACCAAGTGAAACGGTAACAAGGAGATATTACCTTGGGAGCTTAAGGAGAAGGGATCAGACCGTTGAGTGGATAAGGGAAGAGCGTGCCAGGCTGGAACAGGCTGTAAAGAGGCAAAGCGTGTGAGCCTTATCATCCAATCATCCGGAAAGCAACCTTGACTCTACATGCTTCAATAGTGCCCATTTCGACTCTTGTAAACCCTTATGCTTTCCATATAAATATGTAACCTCACTCATTAATAAGAACATACAGTTTGAGCCTCTCTAATCTCTTAGACACTATGATTATCTCTTAGACTCTAAACGGCTCTATCTAGTCTCTGAATCTTTCACAAACTTCTCCTAATCACTTCTTAAACACTCTCTTTATTCTGATTACTCTAAGGATCTCTTAATCTCATACTAATCAGGTGATTCCAGTTTCCCAGTTTGGGAATATGACAGCTTCTTCGTCGTTCCAATCAAACCAGGATGAATCACTTTGCAAGAAGCTTGATTTGGATACATAAAGTGTTGGAGAATCACCAGGAAGTTGAATAAATCTCATAGGAGTTGGGATGAAGAAGTTATCCCACTTTCTAATCAGGTGATTCCAGTTTCCCAGTTTGGGAATAGGACAGCTTCTTCGGCGTTCCAATCAAACCAGGATAAATGACTCTGTAAGAAGCTTGATTTGGATACATAAAGTGTTGGAGAATCACCAGGAAGTTGAATAAATCTCATAAGAGTTGGGATGCAGAAGTTATCCCACTTTCTAATCAGGTGATTCCAGTTTCCCAGTTTGGGAATAGGACAGCTTCTTCGTCGTTCCAATAACACCAGGATGTATCACTTTATAAGAAGCTTGATTTGGATACATAAAGTGGTGGAGAAACACCAGGAAGTTGAATAAATCTCATAGGAGGTGGGATGAAGAAGTTATCCCACTTTCTAATCAGGTGATTCCAGTTTCCCAGTTTGGGAATAGGACAGCTTCTTCGTCGTTCCAATAACACCAGGATGAATCACTTTGTAAGAAGCTTGATTTGGATACATAAAGTGGTGGAGAAACACCAGGAAGTTGAATAAATCTCATAGGAGTTGGGATGAAGAAGTTATCCCACTTTCTAATCAGGTGATTCCAGTTTCCCAGTTTGGGAATAGGACAGCTTCTTCGTCGTTCCAATCAAACCAGGATGAATCACTTTGTAAGAAGCTTGATTTGGATACATAAAGTGTTGGAGAATCACCAGGAAGTTGAATAAATCTCATAGGAGTTGGGATGAAGAAGTTATCCCACTTTCTAATCAGGTGATTCCAGTTTCCCAGTTTGGGAATAGGACAGCTTCTTCGTCGTTCCAATAACACCAGGATGAATCACTTTATAAGAAGCTTGATTTGGATACATAAAGTGGTGGAGAATCACCAGGAAATTGAATTAATCTCATAGGAGTTGGGATGAAGAAGTTATCCCACTTTCTAATCAGGTGATTCCAGCTTCCCAGTTTGGGAATAGGACATCTTCTTCTTCGTTCCAATAACACCACGATGAATCACTTTGAAAAAAGCTTGATTTGGATACATAAAGTGGTGGAGAAACACCAGGAAGTTGAATAAATCTCATAGGAGTTGGGATGAAGAAGTTATCCCACTTTCTAATCAGGTGATTCCAGTTTCCCAGTTTGGGAATAGGACAGCTTCTTCGTCGTTCCAATAACACCAGGATGAATCACTTTGTAAGTATGAAGTTTTCAGAGTACCAGTACTTGAGTGATGTAAGAACAGATGAGAGATTGTTGTGTGATGAAGTATGAAGAATAGAAATGAGTTTAAGAGAATCAAAGAGAGTATGGGAGAGACTGAGAACGTGTATGGGAGATTAGAGAGAGACTTAGTAACAAGAGAATAAGAACCAAGAACAAGTTTATGAAGAAGAGAGACTCTCTCAGCTTAAAGGTTACAAAATGGACATAAGAGGCTTATATATGCCTTTACACAATTCAGATCACAAACCTAGATCCTAAGGCTGTAATTAAAAGATAGAATGGATGGTAAGGATGAGAGAAGACTGGTCTTGATGTGGCTGGAGCTAGCTGGCGACTTTAGACTGAATGGAGAGCTCAGATTGCTTCATTTGAATGAAGGGAGGAGATTGGTCTTGCTGTAAAGGTAAAGCACCTTTACCTTTCCAGCTTGCACATACAGCTCATTCTGATCCCTTTGGTATATTCCCTTTCCCTCTCACACTTCAACGGTCACTATAGGAAAGGATAGAATCAGAGTGAACCGCCCTCACATTGCACATCTTGATTTGGGCTGAGCCGGATGACTTGGGCGTGTGGAGTGGCCGTACGGTTGATGGTACGGACCTCCTGTCCGTACCACAATCCCTAACTATGCACATTGCCTTATCTCCTTCTTGACTGATCCCAAACACCTTCATGATTCACCCTAGACCGTACAAGGCCGTACTGAACGCTCTATCTTTGCACCACACTTCCATCTTCTCTTTAACTCCTCCAAAGCCTTCACATGATCAGTCTAAGTCTTTCCTAGACTTAACTTCACAAGATAACTACTTCAGAACACTTCTGAAGCTTGATTGAACTCTTCTAGACATCTTCTAGAGCTTGCCATATTGTTGTACAAGCTCTATCTTCTCTTCAGTTCAACACTCCCCCTCAAGCTTGACTTTAGGAGATCCTAAGCCAAGCTTGGAACTCTGAAGAGTCTCCCTCATTAAAAACCTTACAAGGAAAACCCATTGGGACAAAACCTTGCAAGGGAAAAAGAGTAGAGCTCTTCAAAGCCTAGGGATTAGCCAGTGAGCTCTTGTGCCTTAGAACCAGTGTGGTTGGACACAAGAAGCTCTGGATCACGGCCTAACAGGTGCAGCAACTCTTCACAGCTTTGCGCACACTTCACACTTCACACTTCAGCTTCACCTCTTCATGGAACTGGTTTGAAGTATCCCCCTCTCAACTGACTTCACAGCCATCTTAGAGAAGCTAGGACACGACCAGATCATCTTCAAAACACTAGTGAGGCTGATCAACACTTCACACACGGCTTGCCCTCTTCCTAGAACTTGTTTGGATCTCCCCCTCTCAACAGACTTCTCAGCCATCTTAGAGAAGCTAGGAACTGACGAGGAACATCTTTAGTGAGGCTCAAGCAATGGTACCTGATACATTATCCCAAAGGTGCATCAGTACCTATCAAAAACAACAAAATGAATATCCTGCATCACACTTGATGCACACAATCTCACAATTCAATCATAATCATCTTAAGTATTTTTTTCAAGCACAAGCAATGAATAAGATGAATGAAAAAGATTGAAAAGAGTTTTAAAAAGTCTAAGGGAACTTCCCTTGTGTTTTTGTGAGTTTCCTAACTCGGCCAATGCACCATCTTCATGGCATCATCAACTTCTTGGAACGGCAGAATGGATTCATCAGCTTCTCCTCAATCACCTCTCATTGAAGCCGCATTGATGGAGAACTTGCTTCCTCACTCTCCAAGGCTGCTCTGAACAGCCTCTTGCCTAGACACGCCACTGACTTGGTCCGGTTGATGATCCTTGAAGAAGCTTTTGCAAAAGACTTGTTACTGACCATGGATCATATGCATTAAGACTCCCCCTCAAGCTTAGAACCAAGACTAGAAGGAGCTAAGCTTGTGATGATCCTATGCATCTCCATGGTCTAATAACGATCATCTTTCATGATAGCTTTCTTCTTGTGAGTTTACTCTCTTCCTTAACCAGGAACTAGGGTGTTTGAATCACCATAGAGAGTCTCACAAGACACACTTCTCATTGCATAATGACCCATGCTACACTTCCTGTAGTCTTTGGACTGGATATGTCCAATGGTATTATGCAATGGCCATCTCTCATTGCATAATCAATCACACTACACTTCCTGTAGATTATGGACTAACATGTCCTAGTGATGATATGCAATGGCACAAGACCTTTGTCACTACATTCTTGGCTGTTGGCGAGTTACATGTATCACTTTCCTTGTGTACCTAACACCACCACAACTCAATGCAAGATCAGATCATCCCATTGGGATCAAACCAAGATAATTTATCCTGTTTGATCACCAATGCCACAGCAGAATATAAACCTTGAAACAAGCCAATCAATCAAGGCAAGAACAAACAGTTTTCAATCTCTAAAATGACAATGCAAGCTTTAAACAATACATTGACAATTTAGGCTCATTTTTAAATGTATCAATACATGAATGCACAATCCTAAAGCATTAACTATATGAATGCAACAGGTTCAGTCCATGAGACATATTAATCAAGATCAATGATGCAAGCAACTTAGACAATTTCTAAGGGTTAGGAGGTTTGCTTACAAACAAGAGATCCGAGCTGATCTCTTGAACCTCCATGGGCATGATCAGCTTGCAATGGTCTTGGTTTAAATTGCATCACCCTCCTGGTGATGCTCTTTCTTTGCATGTCGACTGTCCTCTCTACACTCATCTGATGTGTAGGCTATGGTGACTAAACCACCATGGACAGAACCACAAGTCATCTCTCCATTGTCACAACATCCTCTCTACCCTCTTTGGAGCAGGCTGTGGACTTCCCACAGAATGTTGGCAACAGGCTTCATTTTATCATTCTATTGTAATGATAGGGAGGAAACAGGTCTTGAACTTTAGCTCTTCAGGTTGGTCATTTGAATCCCCACCGCAAGCTTGAGACCGAGAATGAGGGAGATCCAAGCTTGAAATGAGCCTCAATGAACTTCAAGACCAGGAGCACATCACCCTAACAGCTGCGCTTAAATCACTGATCCACCCTTTTGCCTTCAGCTTCAAGTACCCTCAGATCACCAGCCTTCCTCATGGCTTAAATGGTGACCTTCTTCTTCTTGTGTGTCTTGAACCAGGAGCTCAACAACCTTGTGGCCTGCGCTTCTTAAACCGGCTTCTACACACAAGAACCTTCCCATTGCTCCACACAATGGTTGGTCTTTCGCTTGTATGTCTTGAACCAGGAGCTCAACAACCTCGTGGCCTGCGCTTCTTAAACCAGCTTCTACACACAAGTATCTTCCCATTGCTCCACACAATGGTTCAGGTCGTCCTCTTGTCTTGGATAGGTGGTGAGTAAAGAACACTTCTTGTGAACCTGAAACACCACTCAAACTCCAGCAAGGATAAGACACAAGCGTATTGGGATCAATCCTTGATTAATCATCAAGTTTGATTCCCAATCTCACAAGCATTGCAACAGATTAAAACAAGTCATTTTCAAGTTCTATCTTTGCAAGCAATCTCTCTAAGCACAAGCATTTTCAGATTATGCAAGCTACTTAGGCATTTTCTAATTGATGCTAGACTTTCATTGATGGATTAAACATAGGCATTAGCATCAGTAAACATAGACATGCTTATGTATGCAAAACAGCTTTTCAAAACATGTTGCAAGCAGTAGAGACATTCTACTCAAATCTACAACACATTCATGATGATTCAAGCTATGGCAACACACAAGACAATGCAATAACAAGACATGAGATTCTGGGACTCTAGACACCACTCACAGCACAATAAATAAAGACACAAGCTCTTATTAAGGGTTAGGAGGTTTGCTTACAAACAAGAGATCCGAGCTGATCTCTTGAACCTCCATGGGCACGGTTCACTTGAACTTGGCAGGTTTGAGGCTTGGATTCAGTATCCAACACCTCTCCTTGGTGTGCCCATCCCTCTTGCAATGCTCACACTTCAGGCCTCTCCTATCCCCCTTCTTGTAAGGCGCCTTGTTGGGCTGAGAGCTTCTTTCAGCTTGAGAAGTAAAGGAGAGTGTTTCATTTGTTCCAAACAACCCGATTGATCCCTCCTCCTTTTGGACTTGGGAACACACTTCTTCAAGTGTTGGGAGCTTCTCAGACCTCAAGATATGTTGAATCAAGGCGCTGTAGGCAGGGCTGAGGGTGAGTAATAGGCCAAACACCTTGTCTTGCTCCCTTCTTTCAATCAACACCTCCGGATCAACAGATTGGGGTCTAAGCATCTCTAGCTCAGACCAAAGGGCTCTGAACTTGCCTAGATGCGCAGTGAACTCCTCATCTTCTTGGGATAGGATGTTGATGGACTTCTTGATCTCAAATACTCGGCTGATGTTGGAGATGTTCCCATATATCTTGTTAAGTGTACTCCAAAGGTCTTTAGCACTCTCACAGTATGAGTATGCTTCAAGGATGGATGGAGACAGTGAGCTATGGAGAATGGATAAGACCTTGAGGTCTTCTTGTTCCCACTTCTCCTCAGATACAGATTTGGAACCGGATTCACCATCTGCTGAACTTTCATTTGAACCGGCAGCCTTGGAGAGCTTTGGAGCATCCGTGAGGCAATGGCTCCATAAGCCTCTCCCTCCTAGAGCTGTCTTCACCATGTGTGACCAGAGAAGGTAGTTGGGACCATTGAGAGTAACAGCAATGACAATGGTTCTTTTGGACTCTATGTTGAAGTCGGATGAACAAGACTGTCAAAGAACTCTTCAAGGTAGAAACTTGGGACAAGGTGAGCTGAATCTTCAAGGTGTTGAGTTGAGCTGAATATATATGTATGAAGAGCTAAGGAGTTGAAGAGGAAAGGAGATGAGGAAGCTTGAGAGAGTTTAGGGAGAGCATGGTACGGACGTCCGTACAAGGCCGTACAAGCCGTACAGTCCGTACCATCCAGCATCGACCAAGACTTACCTTGCATCAGCCAAGTAACACGGTAACTAAGGTAAAGGGAAGGAACTTACCTTGAGGCATCAGACCGTTTAGGGATAAGGTAGAGCGCGCCTTGACAGGCTGGAACAGCTGGAAAGGCAAGAGCATCTCGGTCCAAGATGCCAGATACTCCGCGCATGTGGAGAAGCTAATTGGCTAGTCCAAATGAGCTTATCCTCTCCTGATTGACCTCACATGCTTTAGTCTTCTCTTGATTTCGAAAACCCTTGTATGCTCTCTCTATATATTGTAACTCATCAACCCTAATGAAGATTATGCAGTTTGAGTCTCTCTAATCTCTTAGACACTATGCTTTTCTCTTAGACACTAAACGGCTCTATCTAGTCTCCTAATCTTTCACAAACTTCTCTTAATCACTTCCTAAACACTCTCTTTATTTTGTTTACTCTAAGGATCTCTTAATCTCATATGGTATCAGAGCCAGGTTCATTTGAATCTGGGGTTTGATCTTTAGAGAGTTACAAGCTAAACGTCTTTGAAGCTACACGCGAGTAGTCTTGAAGGTGTTGAAGCTGTGGTCCGTTCTAGTTGAAGCTGTGCTACGTTCTGTTGGTTTGCGTGATTCTAGACTCAAGGTTGGTGTGTACGAAATCCAAGATCCAAGTTTTCAAGTCAAGCAAAGATGGAACATGGGATGAACATGAGGATGAAGGTAGCGGTTACTTTCAAAGGTAGCAACTACCTTGTGTGGTCTCGGATGGTGAAGACTGCTGTGGGAAGTAAGGGTTTGTGGGGGCACATCACAACAGGGGAGGCTCCGAAACTCATTACTCAGGGAGGAGATCAAGAAGAGGTCTCCAATGAAGCGGCTGTGGAGAAATGGCAACAAGAAGACATGCTGGTGATGACGGTTCTACACGCATCCTTGGACCCAGCTATCTTGGATGCCTACAGCTACTGTGAATCAGCCAAGGAGCTGTGGGACACGCTGAAGAAGGTGTATGGGAACACTTCCAACCTCAGCCGTGTGTTTGAAGTGAAGCTAGCGATCAACCGTCTTGCACAAGAGGACATGGAGTTCACTAAGCACTTGGGGAGGTTCAGGTCCTTATGGTCAGAGCTGGAGATGCTGAGGCCGAGCACAACTGATCCAGATCAGCTGAATGAGAGGCGCGAGCAAGACAAGGTCTTTGGGCTGCTTCTCACACTGAACCCGGCCTACACCCAGCTCATCCAGCACATGTTAAGGTCAGACAAGCTTCCGGACCTTGAGGAGGTGTGTGCACAAATCCAAAGGGAGCAGGGATCCATGGGTTTGTTTGGAGGAAAGGGGGAGCTCTCTCTTGCCAATCAAGCAGCTCATGAGGATTCAACCGAGGCTCCACAAGCAAACAAGGCATCTCACGGGAAGTACGAGGACAGGAAGTTCAATGGCAACTGTGATCATTGCAAGAAGCATGGTCATAAGAAGAGCCAATGCTGGATACTGCACCCACACCTCAAGCCGGCCAAGTTCATGAAGGAGCGTGAGGGAAGGGCAAATGTGACTGAAGGTTCAAGCGGAGCTGGCACCAGCAAGATCAGTGAAGTGGATGGGCTTGGAGGCAATGATGGGAATGGGAAGTCTCTGGTGGCTTACACAGGCGCCTCAAGCTCCCGCAGCAATGATGACTACATCAAGAGATCAGACCTTGATGCCCTCTTCAAAATGCTAAAGGAAAACGGTAACACTTACGGTTATTCCTTTGGAGCTTCTATGATTGCATATAAGGATGATCACTTGATTAGAGAACTAGTAGAACGGTTAGAAGCTAGGAATGAGTATAGGCATGCTTACATTGCTAGAACTGATAAGATGCATTCATCACTTAGTAATCTATGCCATAATGCTAAACGAGTAGGTAAACCATTGATTGTTGATTCTGGTGCATCACATCATATGATAAGTGATGAAAACTTGATTAAGGATATAGAACCTACACATGGGCATGTGATGATAGCAAATGGGGATAAGATACCCATTAGAGGAATAGGAAAGCTTAAGCTGTTTAACAAAGAATCTAGAGCTTTTTACATGCCTGAATTCACATCAAACCTATTATCAGTGAAGAAATGTACTAATGATTTACAATGCAATGTTATCTTTAGTCCTAATGATGTGAAGTTTCAGGATATTGAGAGCAGCAGGTTGATTGGGAAAGGGGTGACTAAGGGAGATCTCTATATGCTTGAAGAACTCACTTCTGTTCCTGATTATAGTTGCTCGTTTACTTCTGCTTCTTTGTTGAATAAAAATGCATTGTGGCATGCTAGAGTAGGACACCCTCATGTTAAAGCTTTGAACTTAATGGTACCAGGTGTTGTGTTTGAGAATAAGGATTGTGAAGCTTGCATTTTAGGCAAGCATTGTAGAACTGTGTTTCAAAAGTCTACTACTGTTTATGATAATTGCTTTGATCTAATTCATTCAGATGTATGGACTGCCCCTTGCTTATCTAGAGATAGTTATAAGTATTTTGTCACATTCATTGATGAAAAATCCAAATACACCTGGTTAACCTTAATTCAGACCAAAGATAGGGTACTTGATGCATTTAGGAATTTTCAAACTTATGTAACTAACCATTATCATGCTAAGATTAAAATTTTGAGATCAGATAATGGAGGAGAGTACACGAGTCATGCATTCAAGCAACACCTATCACAACATGGGATTCTACATCAAACAAGCTGTCCTTATACTCCACAGCAAAATGGAGTGGCTGAGAGGAAGAATAGGCATCTCATGGAAGTGGCAAGGTCACTTATGTTTCAGAGTAATGTTCCAAAGAGATTTTGGAGTGATGCGGTTGCCACTGCTTGTTACCTGATAAACAGAACTCCAACCAAAGTTCTGAATGAGAAGGCTCCATTTGAAGTTCTGAACAGGTACAAGCCAGCTCTTGATTACTTGCGAGTCTTTGGATGCCTATGCTTTGTCCTCAAACCAGGAGAGATGATCAACAAGCTAGAAGCAAGAAGCACTAAGGCTGTGTTCATAGGATACTCAGCTACACAGAAAGGATACAAATGCTATGATCCTATAGCAAGGAGAGTTCTTGTATCTAGAGATGTGAAGTTCTTGGAAGATAGAGGATACTATGAAGAAAAGAATCAAGAAGACCTGAAGGACTTAACATCAGACAAGGCCACCACCTTGCGGATCATTCTTGAAGGTCTTGGAATCAGTACATCCCAGGATCCGAGGAATCACGCAACTACACCTCCTGAAGTTGGTTCACCATCCCACCTTGATCATGAGGGAGGAGAGGAGCATGAGGAGCCTATGCAAGAGGCCAACCAAGATGAAGGAGGAGTAGAGAATGAAGGAGAAGAGAGCATAGGCTCGGATGGTCATGGACATGATCATGGTGTGACACAAACACCTTCTCAAGATGAAGTGGTAGAAGAACAACAGGAAGAAGAACCAGTTGTGCAGCCACTAAGAAGGAGTACAAGGATAAGGAAGGATCCTTCCAGTTGGGTAAACACGAGAGTGTACTACAATGCCCAAGCTGTGGAGCATCCTTCTCAAGCCGTGTGCTCCTTTGCTCAATATCCAGAAGCACATTGCGCGTTCATGGTAAACTTGGATGAGAATCACATCCCAAGAAGCTATGAAGAAGCAATGAAAGATAAAGAATGGAAGGAATCAGTTGGAGATGAGGCAGGAGCGATGATCAAGAATGATACATGGTATGAGAGTGAGTTACCAAAAGGGAAGAAGGCTGTGACTAGTAGATGGATATTCACAATCAAGTACAAAGCGGATGGAAAGGTTGAGAGGAAGAAGTCAAGACTAGTTGCAAGAGGGTTCACTCAAACTTATGGAGAAGATTACATAGAAACCTTTGCACCAGTAGCTAAACTCCACACAATCCGGATTGTACTAAGCTTGGCTGTGAATCTTGGATGGGGGTTATGGCAAATGGATGTGAAGAATGCGTTTCTACAAGGTGAACTTGAGGATGAAGTGTATATGCATCCACCTCCAGGCCTTGAACACTTAGTAAAGAGTGGGAATGTACTGAGATTGAAGAAAGCCATCTATGGACTGAAGCAATCACCAAGGGCTTGGTACAACAAGTTGAGCACTACTCTGAATGGCCGAGGCTTCAAGAAGTCTGAACTAGATCACACTCTCTTCACTCTCACGACTCCCTCAGGTATGATTGCTCTCCTTGTGTATGTTGATGATATCATTATCACAGGGAGTGATAAGGAAGGTATCATAGCAACCAAGGAGTTTCTTAAATCCATGTTTGAGATTAAAGACTTGGGAGAAATGAAATACTTCCTTGGAATTGAGATATGTAGATCCAAGGAAGGTTTGTTCATGTCCCAAAGGAAATATACACTTGATCTTTTGAAAGGTGCAGGTGCTTATGGAGGCAAGACAGCAAGGATGCCTATGGAGGATGGCTACAAAGTCCCACGAGAGGGGGAGATTGAAGACAGCAAACCTTATCAGGATCCTAAACTCTATAGAAAACTAGTTGGCAAATTGATTTATCTTACTATAACTAGACCTGACATTTGCTTTGCTGTGAATCAGGTGAGTCAACACATGCAAGTGCCTAAGGAACATCACTGGCACATGGTGGAGAGGATCTTGATGTATCTCAACGGCTCACCTGATCAAGGAGTATGGATGGGCTGCAATGGAAGCACTGAAGTGGTGGGATATTGTGATGCGGATTGGGCTGGTGATAGAGCAGACAGGAGATCAACCACAGGCTATTGCACATTCATTGGAGGCAACTTGGTGACTTGGAAGAGCAAGAAGCAGAAGGTAGTGTCATGTTCAAGTGCAGAAGCCGAGTATAGAGCCATGCTGAAGCTCACCAACGAGTTGGTATGGATCAAAGGCATCTTGAAGCACTTGGAGATCGATCAAGCAACTCCAATGACAATGCATTGTGACAATCAAGCTGCCATCCACATTGCATCCAACTCGGTGTTTCATGAGAGGACCAAGCACATTGAAGTTGATTGTCACAAGGTGAGGCAGATGATTGTGCTAGGGGTGATCTTGCCATGTTACACAAGGAGTGAAGATCAGCTAGCGGATGTGTTCACCAAGGCTGCAAGACAGAAGACAATGGAGTCCATTCACATCAGGTTGGGCCTCATTGATCTTGGGAAGAGAAGGAGCTAATCCCCTTAGCTGCAAGGTCTTTACTCTTTTTCCCTCATCAAAGTTTTATCCCATTGGGTTTTCTTTGGTGAGGTTTTTAATGAGGAAGATCTTGTGGCTGTCCAAGCTTAGACTTATACAAAGCTAAGCTTGAGGGGGAGTGTTGAGTTGAGCTGAATATATATGTATGAAGAGCTAAGGAGTTGAAGAGGAAAGGAGATGAGGAAGCTTGAGAGAGTTTAGGGAGAGCATGGTACGGACGTCCGTACAAGGCCGTACAAGCCGTACAGTCCGTACCATCCAGCATCGACCAAGACTTACCTTGCATCAGCCAAGTAACACGGTAACTAAGGTAAAGGGAAGGAACTTACCTTGAGGCATCAGACCGTTTAGGGATAAGGTAGAGCGCGCCTTGACAGGCTGGAACAGCTGGAAAGGCAAGAGCATCTCGGTCCAAGATGCCAGATACTCCGCGCATGTGGAGAAGCTAATTGGCTAGTCCAAATGAGCTTATCCTCTCCTGATTGACCTCACATGCTTTAGTCTTCTCTTGATTTCGAAAACCCTTGTATGCTCTCTCTATATATTGTAACTCATCAACCCTAATGAAGATTATGCAGTTTGAGTCTCTCTAATCTCTTAGACACTATGCTTTTCTCTTAGACACTAAACGGCTCTATCTAGTCTCCTAATCTTTCACAAACTTCTCTTAATCACTTCCTAAACACTCTCTTTATTTTGTTTACTCTAAGGATCTCTTAATCTCATACAAGGGCGTGAGCTTGGGAGCTTGTGGATGTAGCGGAAGTCTTCACCAGGAGTCTGAGCAACCTGGCTCTGATACCATATGAAGTTTTCAGAGTACCAGTACTTGAGTGATGTAAGAACAGATGAGAGATTGTTGTGTGATGAAGTATGAAGAATAGAAATGAGTTTAAGAGAATCAAAGAGAGTATGGGAGAGACTGAGAACGTGTATGGGAGATTAGAGAGAGACTTAGTAACAAGAGAATAAGAACCAAGAACAAGTTTATGAAGAAGAGAGACTCTCTCAGCTTAAAGGTTACAAAATGGACATAAGAGGCTTATATATGCCTTTACACAATTCAGATCACAAACCTAGATCCTAAGGCTGTAATTAAAAGATAGAATGGATGGTAAGGATGAGAGAAGACTGGTCTTGATGTGGCTGGAGCTAGCTGGCGACTTTAGACTGAATGGAGAGCTCAGATTGCTTCATTTGAATGAAGGGAGGAGATTGGTCTTGCTGTAAAGGTAAAGCACCTTTACCTTTCCAGCTTGCACATACAGCTCATTCTGATCCCTTTGGTATATTCCCTTTCCCTCTCACACTTCAACGGTCACTATAGGAAGGATAGAATCAGAGTGAACCGCCCTCACATTGCACATCTTGATTTGGGCTGAGCCGGATGACTTGGGCGTGTGGAGTGGCCGTACGGTTGATGGTACGGACCTCCTGTCCGTACCACAATCCCTAACTATGCACATTGCCTTATCTCCTTCTTGACTGATCCCAAACACCTTCATGATTCACCCTAGACCGTACAAGGCCGTACTGAACGCTCTATCTTTGCACCACACTTCCATCTTCTCTTTAACTCCTCCAAAGCCTTCACATGATCAGTCTAAGTCTTTCCTAGACTTAACTTCACAAGATAACTACTTCAGAACACTTCTGAAGCTTGATTGAACTCTTCTAGACATCTTCTAGAGCTTGCCATATTGTTGTACAAGCTCTATCTTCTCTTCAGTTCAACAGTAAGAAGCTTGATTTGGATACATAAAGTGGTGGAGAAACACCAGGAAGTTGAATAAATCTCATAGGAGTTGGGATGAAGAAGTTATCCCACTTTCTAATCAGGTGATTCCAGTTTCCCAGTTTGGGAATAGGACAGCTTCTTCGTCGTTCCAATAACACCAGGATGAATCACTCTGTAAGAATCTTGATTTGGATACATAAAGTGGTGGAGAAACACCAGGAAGTTGAATAAATCTCATAGGAGTTGGGATGAAGAAGTTATCCCACTTTCTAATCAGGTGATTCCAGTTTCCCAGTTTGGGAATAGGACAGCTTCTTCGTCGTTCCAATCAAACCAGGATGAATCACTTTGTAAAAAGCTTGATTTGGATACATAAAGTGGTGGAGAAACACCAGGAAGTTGAATAAATCTCATAGGAGTTGGGATGAAGAAGTTATCCCACTTTCTAATCAGGTGATTCCAGTTTCCCAGTTTGGGAATAGGACAGCTTCTTCGTCGTTCCAATCAAACCAGGATGAATCACTTTGTAAGAAGCTTGATTTGGATACATAAAGTGGTGGAGAATCACCAGGAAGTTGAATTAATCTCATAGGAGTTGGGATGAAGAAGTTATCCCACTTTCTAATCAGGTGATTCCAGTTTCCCAGTTTGGGAATAGGACAGCTTCTTCGTCGTTCCAATCAAACCAGGATGAATCACTTTGTAAGAAGCTTGATTTGGATACATAAAGTGGTGGAGAATCACTTTGCAAGAAGCTTGATTTGGATACATAAAGTGGTGGAGAATCACCAGGAAGTTGAATTAATCTCATAGGAGTTGGGATGAAGAAGTTATCCCACTTTCTAATCAGGTGATTCCAGTTTCCCAGTTTGGGAATAGGACAGCTTCTTCGTCGTTCCAATAACACCAGGATGAATCACTTTGTAAGAAGCTTGATTTGGATACATAAAGTGTTGGAGAATCACCAGGAAGTTGAATAAATCTCATAGGAGTTGGGATGAAGAAGTTATCCCACTTTCTAATCAGGTGATTCCAGTTTCCCAGTTTGGGAATAGGACAGCTTCTTCGTCGTTCCAATCAAACCAGGATGAATCACTTTGTAAGAAGCTTGATTTGGATACATAAAGTGTGGAGAATCACCAGGAAGTTGAATAAATCTCATAGGAGTTGGGATGAAGAAGTTATCCCACTTTCTAATCAGGTGATTCCAGTTTCCCAGTTTGGGAATAGGACAGCTTCTTCGTCGTTCCAATCAAACCAGGATGAATCACTCTGTAAGAAGCTTGATTTGGATACATAAAGTGTTGGAGAATCACCAGGAAGTTGAATAAATCTCATAGGAGTTGGGATGAAGAAGTTATCCCACTTTCTAATCAGGTGATTCCAGTTTCCCAGTTTGGGAATAGGACAGCTTCTTCGTCGTTCCAATAAACCAGGATGAATCACTTTGTAAGAAGCTTGATTTGGATACATAAAGTGGTGGAGAATCACCAGGAAGTTGAATAAATCTCATAGGAGTTGGGATGAAGAAGTTATCCCACTTTCTAATCAGGTGATTCCAGTTTCCCAGTTTGGGAATAGGACAGCTTCTTCGTCGTTCCAATAACACCAGGATGAATCACTTTGTAAGAAGCTTGATTTGGATACATAAAGTGGTGGAGAAACACCAGGAAGTTGAATAAATCTCATAGGAGTTGGGATGAAGAAGTTATCCCACTTTCTAATCAGGTGATTCCAGTTTCCCAGTTTGGGAATAGGACAGCTTCTTCGTCGTTCCAATCAAACCAGGATGAATCACTTTGTAAGAAGCTTGATTTGGATACATAAAGTGTTGGAGAATCACCAGGAAGTTGAATAAATCTCATAGGAGTTGGGATGAAGAAGTTATCCCACTTTCTAATCAGGTGATTCCAGTTTCCCAGTTTGGGAATAGGACAGCTTCTTCGTCGTTCCAATAACACCAGGATGAATCACTTTGTAAGAAGCTTGATTTGGATACATAAAGTGGTGGAGAATCACCAGGAAGTTGAATAAATCTCATAGGAGTTGGGATGAAGAAGTTATCCCACTTTCTAATCAGGTGATTCCAGTTTCCCAGTTTGGGAATAGGACAGCTTCTTCGTCGTTCCAATAACACCAGGATGAATCACTTTGTAAGAAGCTTGATTTGGATACATAAAGTGGTGGAGAATCACCAGGAAGTTGAATAAATCTCATAGGAGTTGGGATGAAGAAGTTATCCCACTTTCTAATCAGGTGATTCCAGTTTCCCAGTTTGGAATAGGACAGCTTCTTCGTCGTTCCAATAACACCAGGATGAATCACTTTGTAAGAAGCTTGATTTGGATACATAAAGTGGTGGAGAAACACCAGGAAGTTGAATAAATCTCATAGGAGTTGGGATGAAGAAGTTATCCCACTTTCTAATCAGGTGATTCCAGTTTCCCAGTTTGGGAATAGGACAGCTTCTTCGTCGTTCCAATAACACCAGGATGAATCACTTTGTAAGAAGCTTGATTTGGATACATAAAGTGGTGGAGAAACACCAGGAAGTTGAATAAATCTCATAGGAGTTGGGATGAAGAAGTTATCCCACTTTCTAATCAGGTGATTCCAGTTTCCCAGTTTGGGAATAGGACAGCTTCTTCGTCGTTCCAATCAAACCAGGATGAATCACTTTGTAAGAAGCTTGATTTGGATACATAAAGTGGTGGAGAATCACCAGGAAGTTGAATAAATCTCATAGGAGTTGGGATGAAGAAGTTATCCCACTTTCTAATCAGGTGATTCCAGTTTCCCAGTTTGGGAATAGGACAGCTTCTTCGTCGTTCCAATCAAACCAGGATGAATCACTTTGTAAGAAGCTTGATTTGGATACATAAAGTGGTGGAGAATCACCAGGAAGTTGAATAAATCTCATAGGAGTTGGGATGAAGAAGTTATCCCACTTTCTAATCAGGTGATTCCAGTTTCCCAGTTTGGGAATAGGACAGCTTCTTCGTCGTTCCAATCAAACCAGGATGAATCACTTTGTAAGAAGCTTGATTTGGATACATAAAGTGGTGGAGAATCACTTTGCAAGAAGCTTGATTTGGATACATAAAGTGGTGGAGAATCACCAGGAAGTTGAATTAATCTCATAGGAGTTGGGATGAAGAAGTTATCCCACTTTCTAATCAGGTGATTCCAGTTTCCCAGTTTGGGAATAGGACAGCTTCTTCGTCGTTCCAATAACACCAGGATGAATCACTTTGTAAGAAGCTTGATTTGGATACATAAAGTGTTGGAGAATCACCAGGAAGTTGAATAAATCTCATAGGAGTTGGGATGAAGAAGTTATCCCACTTTCTAATCAGGTGATTCCAGTTTCCCAGTTTGGGAATAGGACAGCTTCTTCGTCGTTCCAATCAAACCAGGATGAATCACTTTGTAAGAAGCTTGATTTGGATACATAAAGTGTTGGAGAATCACCAGGAAGTTGAATAAATCTCATAGGAGTTGGGATGAAGAAGTTATCCCACTTTCTAATCAGGTGATTCCAGTTTCCCAGTTTGGGAATAGGACAGCTTCTTCGTCGTTCCAATCAAACCAGGATGAATCACTTTGTAAGAAGCTTGATTTGGATACATAAAGTGTGGAGAATCACCAGGAAGTTGAATAAATCTCATAGGAGTTGGGATGAAGAAGTTATCCCACTTTCTAATCAGGTGATTCCAGTTTCCCAGTTTGGGAATAGGACAGCTTCTTCGTCGTTCCAATAACACCAGGATGAATCACTTTGTAAGAAGCTTGATTTGGATACATAAAGTGGTGGAGAATCACCAGGAAGTTGAATAAATCTCATAGGAGTTGGGATGAAGAAGTTATCCCACTTTCTAATCAGGTGATTCCAGTTTCCCAGTTTGGGAATAGGACAGCTTCTTCGTCGTTCCAATAACACCAGGATGAATCACTTTGTAAGAAGCTTGATTTGGATACATAAAGTGGTGGAGAATCACCAGGAAGTTGAATAAATCTCATAGGAGTTGGGATGAAGAAGTTATCCCACTTTCTAATCAGGTGATTCCAGTTTCCCAGTTGGGAATAGGACAGCTTCTTCGTCGTTCCAATCAAACCAGGATGAATCACTTTGTAAGAAGCTTGATTTGGATACATAAAGTGGTGGAGAATCACCAGGAAGTTGAATAAATCTCATAGGAGTTGGGATGAAGAAGTTATCCCACTTTCTAATCAGGTGATTCCAGTTTCCCAGTTTGGGAATAGGACAGCTTCTTCGTCGTTCCAATAAACCAGGATGAATCACTTTGTAAGAAGCTTGATTTGGATACATAAAGTGGTGGAGAATCACCAGGAAGTTGAATAAATCTCATAGGAGTTGGGATGAAGAAGTTATCCCACTTTCTAATCAGGTGATTCCAGTTTCCCAGTTTGGGAATAGGACAGCTTCTTCGTCGTTCCAATAACACCAGGATGAATCACTTTGTAAGAAGCTTGATTTGGATACATAAAGTGGTGGAGAATCACCAGGAAGTTGAATAAATCTCATAGGAGTTGGGATGAAGAAGTTATCCCACTTTCTAATCAGGTGATTCCAGTTTCCCAGTTTGGGAATAGGACAGCTTCTTCGTCGTTCCAATAACACCAGGATGAATCACTTTGTAAGAAGCTTGATTTGGATACATAAAGTGGTGGAGAATCACCAGGAAGTTGAATAAATCTCATAGGAGTTGGGATGAAGAAGTTATCCCACTTTCTAATCAGGTGATTCCAGTTTCCCAGTTTGGGAATAGGACAGCTTCTTCGTCGTTCCAATAACACCAGGATGAATCACTTTGTAAGAAGCTTGATTTGGATACATAAAGTGGTGGAGAATCACCAGGAAGTTGAATAAATCTCATAGGAGTTGGGATGAAGAAGTTATCCCACTTTCTAATCAGGTGATTCCAGTTTCCCAGTTTGGGAATAGGACAGCTTCTTCGTCGTTCCAATCAAACCAGGATGAATCACTTTGTAAGAAGCTTGATTTGGATACATAAAGTGGTGGAGAATCACCAGGAAGTTGAATAAATCTCATAGGAGTTGGGATGAAGAAGTTATCCCACTTTCTAATCAGGTGATTCCAGTTTCCCAGTTTGGGAATAGGACAGCTTCTTCTTCGTCGTTCCAATCAACCAGGATGAATCACTTTGTAAGAAGCTTGATTTGGATACATAAAGTGGTGGAGAATCACCAGGAAGTTGAATAAATCTCATAGGAGTTGGGATGAAGAAGTTATCCCACTTTCTAATCAGGTGATTCCAGTTTCCCAGTTTGGGAATAGGACAGCTTCTTCGTCGTTCCAATCAAACCAGGATGAATCACTTTGTAAGAAGCTTGATTTGGATACATAAAGTGGTGGAGAATCACCAGGAAGTTGAATAAATCTCATAGGAGTTGGGATGAAGAAGTTATCCCACTTTCTAATCAGGTGATTCCAGTTTCCCAGTTTGGGAATAGGACAGCTTCTTCGTCGTTCCAATCAAACCAGGATGAATCACTTTGTAAGAAGCTTGATTTGGATACATAAAGTGTTGGAGAATCACCAGGAAGTTGAATAAATCTCATAGGAGTTGGGATGAAGAAGTTATCCCACTTTCTAATCAGGTGATTCCAGTTTCCCAGTTTGGGAATAGGACAGCTTCTTCGTCGTCCCAAATAAACCAGGATGAATCACTTTGTAAGAAGCTTGATTTGGATACATAAAGTGTTGGAGAATCACCAGGAAGTTGAATAAATCTCATAGGAGTTGGGATGAAGAAGTTATCCCACTTTCTAATCAGGTGATTCCAGTTTCCCAGTTTGGGAATAGGACAGCTTCTTCGTCGTTCCAATCAAACCAGGATGAATCACTTTGTAAGAAGCTTGATTTGGATACATAAAGTGGTGGAGAATCACCAGGAAGTTGAATAAATCTCATAGGAGTTGGGATGAAGAAGTTATCCCACTTTCTAATCAGGTGATTCCAGTTTCCCAGTTTGGGAATAGGACAGCTTCTTCGTCGTTCCAATAAAACCAGGATGAATCACTTTGTAAGAAGCTTGATTTGGATACATAAAGTGGTGGAGAATCACCAGGAAGTTGAATAAATCTCATAGGAGTTGGGATGAAGAAGTTATCCCACTTTCTAATCAGGTGATTCCAGTTTCCCAGTTTGGGAATAGGACAGCTTCTTCGTCGTTCCAATAAAACCAGGATGAATCACTTTGTAAGAAGCTTGATTTGGATACATAAAGTGGTGGAGAATCACCAGGAAGTTGAATAAATCTCATAGGAGTTGGGATGAAGAAGTTATCCCACTTTCTAATCAGGTGATTCCAGTTTCCCAGTTTGGGAATAGGACAGCTTCTTCGTCGTTCCAATCAAACCAGGATGAATCACTTTGTAAGAAGCTTGATTTGGATACATAAAGTGGTGGAGAATCACCAGGAAGTTGAATAAATCTCATAGGAGTTGGGATGAAGAAGTTATCCCACTTTCTAATCAGGTGATTCCAGTTTCCCAGTTTGGGAATAGGACAGCTTCTTCGTCGTTCCAATAACACCAGGATGAATCACTTTGTAAGAAGCTTGATTTGGATACATAAAGTGGTGGAGAATCACCAGGAAGTTGAATTAATCTCATAGGAGTTGGGATGAAGAAGTTATCCCACTTTCTAATCAGGTGATTCCAGTTTCCCAGTTTGGGAATAGGACAGCTTCTTCGTCGTTCCAATAACACCAGGATGAATCACTTTGTAAGAAGCTTGATTTGGATACATAAAGTGGTGGAGAATCACCAGGAAGTTGAATAAATCTCATAGGAGTTGGGATGAAGAAGTTATCCCACTTTCTAATCAGGTGATTCCAGTTTCCCAGTTTGGGAATAGGACAGCTTCTTCGTCGTTCCAATAACACCAGGATGAATCACTTTGTAAGAAGCTTGATTTGGATACATAAAGTGGTGGAGAATCACCAGGAAGTTGAATTAATCTCATAGGAGTTGGGATGAAGAAGTTATCCCACTTTCTAATCAGGTGATTCCAGTTTCCCAGTTTGGGAATAGGACAGCTTCTTCGTCGTTCCAATAACACCAGGATGAATCACTTTGTAAGAAGCTTGATTTGGATACATAAAGTGGTGGAGAATCACCAGGAAGTTGAATAAATCTCATAGGAGTTGGGATGAAGAAGTTATCCCACTTTCTAATCAGGTGATTCCAGTTTCCCAGTTTGGGAATAGGACAGCTTCTTCGTCGTTCCAATAAACCAGGATGAATCACTTTGTAAGAAGCTTGATTTGGATACATAAAGTGGTGGAGAATCACCAGGAAGTTGAATAATCTCATAGGAGTTGGGATGAAGAAGTTATCCCACTTTCTAATCAGGTGATTCCAGTTTCCCAGTTTGGGAATAGGACAGCTTCTTCGTCGTTCCAATAACACCAGGATGAATCACTTTGTAAGAAGCTTGATTTGGATACATAAAGTGGTGGAGAATCACCAGGAAGTTGAATTAATCTCATAGGAGTTGGGATGAAGAAGTTATCCCACTTTCTAATCAGGTGATTCCAGTTTCCCAGTTTGGGAATAGGACAGCTTCTTCGTCGTTCCAATAACACCAGGATGAATCACTTTGTAAGAAGCTTGATTTGGATACATAAAGTGGTGGAGAATCACCAGGAAGTTGAATAAATCTCATAGGAGTTGGGATGAAGAAGTTATCCCACTTTCTAATCAGGTGATTCCAGTTTCCCAGTTTGGGAATAGGACAGCTTCTTCGTCGTTCCAATAACACCAGGATGAATCACTTTGTAAGAAGCTTGATTTGGATACATAAAGTGGTGGAGAATCACCAGGAAGTTGAATTAATCTCATAGGAGTTGGGATGAAGAAGTTATCCCACTTTCTAATCAGGTGATTCCAGTTTCCCAGTTTGGGAATAGGACAGCTTCTTCGTCGTTCCAATCAAACCAGGATGAATCACTTTGTAAGAAGCTTGATTTGGATACATAAAGTGGTGGAGAATCACCAGGAAGTTGAATAAATCTCATAGGAGTTGGGATGAAGAAGTTATCCCACTTTCTAATCAGGTGATTCCAGTTTCCCAGTTTGGGAATAGGACAGCTTCTTCGTCGTTCCAATCAAACCAGGATGAATCACTTTGTAAGAAGCTTGATTTGGATACATAAAGTGTTGGAGAATCACCAGGAAGTTGAATAAATCTCATAGGAGTTGGGATGAAGAAGTTATCCCACTTTCTAATCAGGTGATTCCAGTTTCCCAGTTTGGGAATAGGACAGCTTCTTCGTCGTTCCAATCAAACCAGGATGAATCACTTTGTAAGAAGCTTGATTTGGATACATAAAGTGGTGGAGAATCACCAGGAAGTTGAATTAATCTCATAGGAGTTGGGATGAAGAAGTTATCCCACTTTCTAATCAGGTGATTCCAGTTTCCCAGTTTGGGAATAGGACAGCTTCTTCGTCGTTCCAATAAACCAGGATGAATCACTTTGTAAGAAGCTTGATTTGGATACATAAAGTGGTGGAGAATCACCAGGAAGTTGAATTAATCTCATAGGAGTTGGGATGAAGAAGTTATCCCACTTTCTAATCAGGTGATTCCAGTTTCCCAGTTTGGGAATAGGACAGCTTCTTCGTCGTTCCAATAACACCAGGATGAATCACTTTGTAAGAAGCTTGATTTGGATACATAAAGTGGTGGAGAATCACCAGGAAGTTGAATAATCTCATAGGAGTTGGGATGAAGAAGTTATCCCACTTTCTAATCAGGTGATTCCAGTTTCCCAGTTTGGGAATAGGACAGCTTCTTCGTCGTTCCAATAACACCAGGATGAATCACTTTGTAAGAAGCTTGATTTGGATACATAAAGTGGTGGAGAATCACCAGGAAGTTGAATAAATCTCATAGGAGTTGGGATGAAGAAGTTATCCCACTTTCTAATCAGGTGATTCCAGTTTCCCAGTTTGGGAATAGGACAGCTTCTTCGTCGTTCCAATAACACCAGGATGAATCACTTTGTAAGAAGCTTGATTTGGATACATAAAGTGGTGGAGAATCACCAGGAAGTTGAATAAATCTCATAGGAGTTGGGATGAAGAAGTTATCCCACTTTCTAATCAGGTGATTCCAGTTTCCCAGTTTGGGAATAGGACAGCTTCTTCGTCGTTCCAATAACACCAGGATGAATCACTTTGTAAGAAGCTTGATTTGGATACATAAAGTGGTGGAGAATCACCAGGAAGTTGAATAAATCTCATAGGAGTTGGGATGAAGAAGTTATCCCACTTTCTAATCAGGTGATTCCAGTTTCCCAGTTTGGGAATAGGACAGCTTCTTCTTCGTCGTTCCAATAACACCAGGATGAATCACTTTGTAAGAAGCTTGATTTGGATACATAAAGTGGTGGAGAATCACCAGGAAGTTGAATAAATCTCATAGGAGTTGGGATGAAGAAGTTATCCCACTTTCTAATCAGGTGATTCCAGTTTCCCAGTTTGGGAATAGGACAGCTTCTTCGTCGTTCCAATAACACCAGGATGAATCACTTTGTAAGAAGCTTGATTTGGATACATAAAGTGGTGGAGAATCACCAGGAAGTTGAATAAATCTCATAGGAGTTGGGATGAAGAAGTTATCCCACTTTCTAATCAGGTGATTCCAGTTTCCCAGTTTGGGAATAGGACAGCTTCTTCGTCGTTCCAATCAAACCAGGATGAATCACTTTGTAAGAAGCTTGATTTGGATACATAAAGTGGTGGAGAATCACCAGGAAGTTGAATAAATCTCATAGGAGTTGGGATGAAGAAGTTATCCCACTTTCTAATCAGGTGATTCCAGTTTCCCAGTTTGGGAATAGGACAGCTTCTTCGTCGTTCCAATAACACCAGGATGAATCACTTTGTAAGAAGCTTGATTTGGATACATAAAGTGGTGGAGAATCACCAGGAAGTTGAATAAATCTCATAGGAGTTGGGATGAAGAAGTTATCCCACTTTCTAATCAGGTGATTCCAGTTTCCCAGTTTGGGAATAGGACAGCTTCTTCGTCGTTCCAATAAACCAGGATGAATCACTTTGTAAGAAGCTTGATTTGGATACATAAAGTGGTGGAGAATCACCAGGAAGTTGAATAATCTCATAGGAGTTGGGATGAAGAAGTTATCCCACTTTCTAATCAGGTGATTCCAGTTTCCCAGTTTGGGAATAGGACAGCTTCTTCGTCGTTCCAATAACACCAGGATGAATCACTTTGTAAGAAGCTTGATTTGGATACATAAAGTGGTGGAGAATCACCAGGAAGTTGAATAAATCTCATAGGAGTTGGGATGAAGAAGTTATCCCACTTTCTAATCAGGTGATTCCAGTTTCCCAGTTTGGGAATAGGACAGCTTCTTCGTCGTTCCAATAACACCAGGATGAATCACTTTGTAAGAAGCTTGATTTGGATACATAAAGTGGTGGAGAATCACCAGGAAGTTGAATAATCTCATAGGAGTTGGGATGAAGAAGTTATCCCACTTTCTAATCAGGTGATTCCAGTTTCCCAGTTTGGGAATAGGACAGCTTCTTCGTCGTTCCAATAAACCAGGATGAATCACTTTGTAAGAAGCTTGATTTGGATACATAAAGTGGTGGAGAATCACCAGGAAGTTGAATAAATCTCATAGGAGTTGGGATGAAGAAGTTATCCCACTTTCTAATCAGGTGATTCCAGTTTCCCAGTTTGGGAATAGGACAGCTTCTTCGTCGTTCCAATCAAACCAGGATGAATCACTTTGTAAGAAGCTTGATTTGGATACATAAAGTGTTGGAGAATCACCAGGAAGTTGAATAAATCTCATAGGAGTTGGGATGAAGAAGTTATCCCACTTTCTAATCAGGTGATTCCAGTTTCCCAGTTTGGGAATAGGACAGCTTCTTCGTCGTTCCAATCAAACCAGGATGAATCACTTTGTAAGAAGCTTGATTTGGATACATAAAGTGGTGGAGAATCACCAGGAAGTTGAATAAATCTCATAGGAGTTGGGATGAAGAAGTTATCCCACTTTCTAATCAGGTGATTCCAGTTTCCCAGTTTGGGAATAGGACAGCTTCTTCGTCGTTCCAATCAAACCAGGATGAATCACTTTGTAAGAAGCTTGATTTGGATACATAAAGTGGTGGAGAATCACCAGGAAGTTGAATAATCTCATAGGAGTTGGGATGAAGAAGTTATCCCACTTTCTAATCAGGTGATTCCAGTTTCCCAGTTTGGGAATAGGACAGCTTCTTCGTCGTTCCAATAACACCAGGATGAATCACTTTGTAAGAAGCTTGATTTGGATACATAAAGTGGTGGAGAATCACCAGGAAGTTGAATAAATCTCATAGGAGTTGGGATGAAGAAGTTATCCCACTTTCTAATCAGGTGATTCCAGTTTCCCAGTTTGGGAATAGGACAGCTTCTTCGTCGTTCCAATCAAACCAGGATGAATCACTTTGTAAGAAGCTTGATTTGGATACATAAAGTGGTGGAGAATCACCAGGAAGTTGAATAAATCTCATAGGAGTTGGGATGAAGAAGTTATCCCACTTTCTAATCAGGTGATTCCAGTTTCCCAGTTTGGGAATAGGACAGCTTCTTCGTCGTTCCAATCAAACCAGGATGAATCACTTTGTAAGAAGCTTGATTTGGATACATAAAGTGGTGGAGAATCACCAGGAAGTTGAATAAATCTCATAGGAGTTGGGATGAAGAAGTTATCCCACTTTCTAATCAGGTGATTCCAGTTTCCCAGTTTGGGAATAGGACAGCTTCTTCGTCGTTCCAATCAAACCAGGATGAATCACTTTGTAAGAAGCTTGATTTGGATACATAAAGTGGTGGAGAATCACCAGGAAGTTGAATAAATCTCATAGGAGTTGGGATGAAGAAGTTATCCCACTTTCTAATCAGGTGATTCCAGTTTCCCAGTTTGGGAATAGGACAGCTTCTTCGTCGTTCCAATAAACCAGGATGAATCACTTTGTAAGAAGCTTGATTTGGATACATAAAGTGGTGGAGAATCACCAGGAAGTTGAATAAATCTCATAGGAGTTGGGATGAAGAAGTTATCCCACTTTCTAATCAGGTGATTCCAGTTTCCCAGTTTGGGAATAGGACAGCTTCTTCGTCGTTCCAATCAACACCAGGATGAATCACTTTGTAAGAAGCTTGATTTGGATACATAAAGTGGTGGAGAATCACCAGGAAGTTGAATAAATCTCATAGGAGTTGGGATGAAGAAGTTATCCCACTTTCTAATCAGGTGATTCCAGTTTCCCAGTTTGGGAATAGGACAGCTTCTTCGTCGTTCCAATAACACCAGGATGAATCACTTTGTAAGAAGCTTGATTTGGATACATAAAGTGGTGGAGAATCACCAGGAAGTTGAATTAATCTCATAGGAGTTGGGATGAAGAAGTTATCCCACTTTCTAATCAGGTGATTCCAGTTTCCCAGTTTGGGAATAGGACAGCTTCTTCGTCGTTCCAATAACACCAGGATGAATCACTTTGTAAGAAGCTTGATTTGGATACATAAAGTGGTGGAGAATCACCAGGAAGTTGAATAAATCTCATAGGAGTTGGGATGAAGAAGTTATCCCACTTTCTAATCAGGTGATTCCAGTTTCCCAGTTTGGGAATAGGACAGCTTCTTCGTCGTTCCAATCAAACCAGGATGAATCACTTTGTAAGAAGCTTGATTTGGATACATAAAGTGGTGGAGAATCACCAGGAAGTTGAATAAATCTCATAGGAGTTGGGATGAAGAAGTTATCCCACTTTCTAATCAGGTGATTCCAGTTTCCCAGTTTGGGAATAGGACAGCTTCTTCGTCGTTCCAATAACACCAGGATGAATCACTTTGTAAGAAGCTTGATTTGGATACATAAAGTGGTGGAGAATCACCAGGAAGTTGAATAAATCTCATAGGAGTTGGGATGAAGAAGTTATCCCACTTTCTAATCAGGTGATTCCAGTTTCCCAGTTTGGGAATAGGACAGCTTCTTCGTCGTTCCAATAAACCAGGATGAATCACTTTGTAAGAAGCTTGATTTGGATACATAAAGTGGTGGAGAATCACCAGGAAGTTGAATAAATCTCATAGGAGTTGGGATGAAGAAGTTATCCCACTTTCTAATCAGGTGATTCCAGTTTCCCAGTTTGGGAATAGGACAGCTTCTTCGTCGTTCCAATAACACCAGGATGAATCACTTTGTAAGAAGCTTGATTTGGATACATAAAGTGGTGGAGAATCACCAGGAAGTTGAATAAATCTCATAGGAGTTGGGATGAAGAAGTTATCCCACTTTCTAATCAGGTGATTCCAGTTTCCCAGTTTGGGAATAGGACAGCTTCTTCGTCGTTCCAATAAAACCAGGATGAATCACTTTGTAAGAAGCTTGATTTGGATACATAAAGTGGTGGAGAATCACCAGGAAGTTGAATAAATCTCATAGGAGTTGGGATGAAGAAGTTATCCCACTTTCTAATCAGGTGATTCCAGTTTCCCAGTTTGGGAATAGGACAGCTTCTTCGTCGTTCCAATAACACCAGGATGAATCACTTTGTAAGAAGCTTGATTTGGATACATAAAGTGGTGGAGAATCACCAGGAAGTTGAATAAATCTCATAGGAGTTGGGATGAAGAAGTTATCCCACTTTCTAATCAGGTGATTCCAGTTTCCCAGTTTGGGAATAGGACAGCTTCTTCGTCGTTCCAATAAACCAGGATGAATCACTTTGTAAGAAGCTTGATTTGGATACATAAAGTGGTGGAGAATCACCAGGAAGTTGAATAAATCTCATAGGAGTTGGGATGAAGAAGTTATCCCACTTTCTAATCAGGTGATTCCAGTTTCCCAGTTTGGGAATAGGACAGCTTCTTCGTCGTTCCAATCAAACCAGGATGAATCACTTTGTAAGAAGCTTGATTTGGATACATAAAGTGGTGGAGAATCACCAGGAAGTTGAATAAATCTCATAGGAGTTGGGATGAAGAAGTTATCCCACTTTCTAATCAGGTGATTCCAGTTTCCCAGTTTGGGAATAGGACAGCTTCTTCGTCGTTCCAATCAAACCAGGATGAATCACTTTGTAAGAAGCTTGATTTGGATACATAAAGTGGTGGAGAATCACCAGGAAGTTGAATAAATCTCATAGGAGTTGGGATGAAGAAGTTATCCCACTTTCTAATCAGGTGATTCCAGTTTCCCAGTTTGGGAATAGGACAGCTTCTTCGTCGTTCCAATCAAACCAGGATGAATCACTTTGTAAGAAGCTTGATTTGGATACATAAAGTGGTGGAGAATCACCAGGAAGTTGAATAAATCTCATAGGAGTTGGGATGAAGAAGTTATCCCACTTTCTAATCAGGTGATTCCAGTTTCCCAGTTTGGGAATAGGACAGCTTCTTCGTCGTTCCAATCAAACCAGGATGAATCACTTTGTAAGAAGCTTGATTTGGATACATAAAGTGGTGGAGAATCACCAGGAAGTTGAATAAATCTCATAGGAGTTGGGATGAAGAAGTTATCCCACTTTCTAATCAGGTGATTCCAGTTTCCCAGTTTGGGAATAGGACAGCTTCTTCGTCGTTCCAATAAACCAGGATGAATCACTTTGTAAGAAGCTTGATTTGGATACATAAAGTGGTGGAGAATCACCAGGAAGTTGAATAAATCTCATAGGAGTTGGGATGAAGAAGTTATCCCACTTTCTAATCAGGTGATTCCAGTTTCCCAGTTTGGGAATAGGACAGCTTCTTCGTCGTTCCAATCAAACCAGGATGAATCACTTTGTAAGAAGCTTGATTTGGATACATAAAGTGGTGGAGAATCACCAGGAAGTTGAATAATCTCATAGGAGTTGGGATGAAGAAGTTATCCCACTTTCTAATCAGGTGATTCCAGTTTCCCAGTTTGGGAATAGGACAGCTTCTTCGTCGTTCCAATCAAACCAGGATGAATCACTTTGTAAGAAGCTTGATTTGGATACATAAAGTGGTGGAGAATCACCAGGAAGTTGAATAAATCTCATAGGAGTTGGGATGAAGAAGTTATCCCACTTTCTAATCAGGTGATTCCAGTTTCCAGTTTGGGAATAGGACAGCTTCTTCGTCGTTCCAATCAAACCAGGATGAATCACTTTGTAAGAAGCTTGATTTGGATACATAAAGTGGTGGAGAATCACCAGGAAGTTGAATAAATCTCATAGGAGTTGGGATGAAGAAGTTATCCCACTTTCTAATCAGGTGATTCCAGTTTCCCAGTTTGGGAATAGGACAGCTTCTTCGTCGTTCCAATCAAACCAGGATGAATCACTTTGTAAGAAGCTTGATTTGGATACATAAAGTGGTGGAGAATCACCAGGAAGTTGAATAAATCTCATAGGAGTTGGGATGAAGAAGTTATCCCACTTTCTAATCAGGTGATTCCAGTTTCCCAGTTTGGGAATAGGACAGCTTCTTCGTCGTTCCAATCAAACCAGGATGAATCACTTTGTAAGAAGCTTGATTTGGATACATAAAGTGGTGGAGAATCACCAGGAAGTTGAATTAATCTCATAGGAGTTGGGATGAAGAAGTTATCCCACTTTCTAATCAGGTGATTCCAGTTTCCCAGTTTGGGAATAGGACAGCTTCTTCGTCGTTCCAATAACACCAGGATGAATCACTTTGTAAGAAGCTTGATTTTATGAGGTTTAAGAGTACTCAGGTTGTATGTGTGTATGAAACCCAAATGGGTAAAGAGAGAGAGCTTGGAAGCGATTTGAGAGAAAAGAAGTTTGATGAGTGTTTGTGTGTCTAAGTGTTTAAGAGATTAGTAACAAGACTGAGAACGTGTATAGAGATTCAGGATGAGAGACTAGAGAGACTAAGAAAGTGTTTCAGATTAGAGAAGGAGAAGGGAAACCCCCTTACTCACTTAAGAGTTACAAAACATCACTTATGAGCTTATATATGCTCTTTACAACTTGCAATCATAAACCTAAATCTAAGGGCTGTTATAACTTGAATTTAAATGAATGGATGAGATGGACAGATGGTCTTGGTCGTGGCTGTGCTGTTCCTGATGGATAATTGGTCCATTTGAATCTGGTCAAGGGAAGGCTGGCTCCTTATTGGCTAGCTAAAGGCTCCCATGAATCTGCCCACTTCTTTTGCTAGATACATGGTCTCCTTTTGCTTTTACTTTACAGCAAGAGACTCTCCTTTCCAGCCTGTCACTCGCCAGCCTCTCCTTTGTCTTCTTCTCTTAAGAGTTTCACCAGTGCCCTATTTTTGCACCAACTTCAAATGTGCTCAAATGGTTGACTGGTGAACTTTCGGGATGTCTCGGTCCGTACGGATCCGTACGGTCCGTACAGCCAGTCCCTAAGTTTGCACACTCGCCCAAATACTCTTCTAAGTCCCTCCTGGACTTGGCCCTATCTTTGCACCACACTTCCATCTTCTCTCTAACTCCTCCAAAGCCCTCACATGATCAGTCTAAGTCTTTCCTAGACTTATCTTCACAAGATAACTTCTTCAGAACACTTCTGAAGCTTGATTGAACTCTTCTAGACATCTTCTAGAGCTTGCCCTATCATTGTACAAGCTCCATCTTCTCTTCAGTTCAACACTCCCCCTCAAGCTTGACTTTAGGAGATCCTAAGCCAAGCTTGGAACTCTGAAGAGTCTCCCTCATTAAAAACCTTACAAGGAAAACCCATTGGGACAAAACCTTGCAAGGGAAAAAGAGTAGAGCTCTCCAAAGCCTAGGGATTGGCCAGTGAGCTCTTGTGCCTTAGAACCAGTGTGGTTGGACACAAGAAGCTCTGGATCACGGCCTAATAGGTGCAGCAACTCTTCACAGCTTTGCGCACACTTCACACTTCAGCTTCACCTCTTCATGGAACCGGTTTGAAGTCTCCCCCTCTCAACTGACTTCTCAGCCATCTTAGAGAAGCTAGGACACGACCAGATCATCTTCAAAACACCAGTGAGGCTGATCAACACTTCACACACGGCTTGCCCTCTTCATAGAACTGGTTTGAATCTCCCCCTCTCAACAGACTTCACAGCCACCTTAGAGAAGCTAGGAAATGACCAGGAACACCTTTAGTGAGGCTCAAGCAATGGTACCTGATACATTATCCCAAAGGTGCATCAGTACCTATCAAAAACAAGAAAATGAATATCCTGCATCACACTTGATGCACACAATCTCACAATTCAATCATAATCATTTTACGTATCTTTTCAAGCACAAGCAATGAATAAGATGAATAAAAAGGTTTTAAAAGTCTAAGGGAACTTCCCTTGTGTTTTTGTGAGTTTCCTAACTCGGCCAATGCACCATCTTCATGGCATCACCAACTTCTTGGAAAGGCAGAATGGATTCATCAGCTTCTCCTCAATCACCTCTCATTGAAGCCGCATTGATGGAGAGCGTTCTTCTTCACTCGCCAAGACTGCTCTGAACAGCCTCTTGCCTAGACACGCCACTATCTTGGTCCGGTTGATGATCCTTGTAGAAGCCTTTGCAAAGACTTGTTACTGACCATGGATCATATGCATTAAGACTCCCCCTCAAGCTTAGAACCAAGACTAGAAGGAGCTAAGCTTGTGATGATCCTATGCATCTCCATGGTCTAATAACTATCATCTTTTATGATAGCTTTCTTCTTGTGAGTTTTCTCTCTTCCTTAACCAGGAATTAGGGTGTTTGAATCACCATAGAGAGTCTCACAAGACACGCCTCTCATTGCATAATGACCCATGCTACACTTCCTGTAGACTAAGGACTAGATATGTCCAATGGTATTATGCAATGGCCATCTCTCATTGCATACTCAATCACACTACACTTCCTGTAGATTATGGACTAACATGTCCTAGTGATGATATGCAATGGCACAAGATCTTTGTCTTTACATTCTTGGTTGTTGGCGAGTTTCATGTATCACATTCCTTGTGTACCTAACACCACCACAACTCAATGCAAGATCAGATCATCCCATTGGGATCAAACCAAGATCATCCATCCTGTTTGATCACCAATGCCACAATAATATATGATACTTGAAACAAGCTAGACAATCAAGACAATCAAGCAAAGACAATCAATTCAGTTTTTTTTTTTAAATGCAACAATAGATGAATGCATTAGGTTACACTAACTATATGAATGAAACAGATTCAATCCAAATGGAACACAAGTCTAGATGATACTTATGCAATTAAGGCGACAAGAGTGACTCAATTCATGCTTATGCTCACTAGTTTTATCAAAGCCAATGATTCAAGTAGCTTAGACATACTTCTAAATGCTTATAAGACATCACTGATGGATTTAACTATGGCATAGCAACAATCAGAACTGGACTGAGTCAAGACAAGCAGATTTCAATTTCTAACAATGACAATGCAAGTTCTATACAGTTCTCTAAATGCAAAGCTTATATCAGTACATTTGCAATTTAGGCTCATTTTTAAATGCATTACTACATGAATGCACAATCTTAAAGCATTAGCTATATGAATGCAACAGGTTCAATCCATGAGTAATATTAAAGCTCTGCACAACAGTTTCAATCAGAACCAATGATGCAAGCAACTTAGACAATTTCTAATTGATGCAAGACTTTCATTGATGGATTAAACATAGGCAATAGCATCAGATAACACTAGGATTGAACTTAGACAGTATGAGATATGCTTATGTATGCAAAATAACTTATCAATCATGATGCAAGCAGCAGAGACATTCTACTCAATTCTACAACACATTCATGATGATTCAAGCTATGACAACACTCAAGACAATGCAATAAACAGAACATGAGATTCTGGGACTCTAGACATTACTTACTATCAATAAGACAATGCAGCAGCAAAACAATCTCAGTGCAATTAGCCTAGACATTCTACTTAGAAGCTATAAACTCTTAGGGAAAGCACATAGTATAATCAGGAGATAAACCTATCAAGACATATTAAGATAGATGAGACTAGGTTTACTCCCTTGTTTAAGGTGATGAGGAGTGGTCGTTGCCACTTGAATCCTCACTTCTTCTTCTTCTCTTATTGCAATCACCCTTCTGAATTTGCCACCATGATGGAATGCTTGTGGATGCTTCAGCTACTTCTTCAATCACCTCACAATAGAAGCCGCCTTGATAGAGTAGCCTTCTTCTTCACACAGCCAAGAGTGCTCTGTCTTAGTTTGAGCACCCTCTTGAATAGGCACGCCACTGCCTAGACCCGGTTAGCTTCTTCTTCAGGTACTTGCAATGTTAAGGAGAAGAACACCAGTGAGTTTTACAACCATCTGTGCTTCTCCCTTTTTGTAACACTTCTCCATTGTACACACAATGGGCATCATTCTTTCTCTTTCAACTCGGATTTGATGATGAACTAGGAACACCTTTTGTGAACCTGAAACATCACTCAAACTCTAGCAAAGATAAGTCACAATTGCATTGGGATCAATCCTTGACTTCATCAAGTTTGATCACCAATGTCTCAAGCTTTATAACATTAGATAGAATCAAGACAATGTCAAGTTCTTATCTATGCAAGCAACCATTCTCTAAATACTAAGCAAGACCTTATCAGATTCAAGTCAAAGTATTTAGGCAATTTTATGCAACTTAGATTTTAATCTAAATGCAACAATACAAGGCAGTATGCATTAATCTTAATCAGTTTCTAACTCATGAAAGCAAGCATGATTAGATAATATAATCTATCATCTTAACAAGACAAGTTAATTTAGAACTGACATTAAGCATTTAACCATTTTCAATAGTATTGATGTCAAATCTTGATTAATAAATTATCAAGTTTGATTCCCAATATCACAAGCAATGCAACAGATAGACACAAGGCATTATCAAGTTCTATTCTTTGCAAGCTAAATCTCTAAGTACAAGTAAGATCCTAACAGATTCAAGACAAGTTACTTAGGCACTCTTAAGAGCTTCTTTACTCAGTACTTAGACATGAATCTAATACTTCAATGTAAGACAGCCACAAGACTATATGCAACAGCTTTAAATTCGGTTTCACTCCATGTATGCAAGCAGATTTAATTAATCACAACAAGCATCACTATGAACCGGAGCTAAGCATACTAAACAATTTCAATACCCAAACAAGACTCTTAAAGTATCCTGGGACAGATTCTAAAGCAACTTCATTTTAGCAATCTTTTAAACAATCCTCAGGTTTCCAATCACATCACAACATCACAACCTGTTCATACACTCAAGCTTTATACAAGAGAAAGAGATTTCCTTACAGCCAAGGAACTAGTGTTAGTTCCTTGAAACTCCTTAGTACATGGGAAGATCCGAGCTGTTGGTGTCAACTCCTACATCTCCTTCTTTCATGGACCTTTCTCTTGAACCCACCATGCCTAAGACACCTCCTCTCTTCATTTTTGAGTCGCCATACCAGGTACAAGTTGAAAGCTTTCACCTTTCTTCTTGGACAGTGAATGGGAATGGCTTGGACATGCTTCCAATGGCCTTCTTTCTTCAGGACGACCATGAGAGAGTGGAGAACGACCAAGAACAGCTTCTGGACGCCATTGATGAGCACACCTTCTTCTTGAAGAGGTTGAACAGCCAAATGACCATGAAGCTTCTTCTTGGTTTGGAAATGGCATGGGAGTGAGCTTTGAGCTTAGCGGAAGCTGGAACCAAGTTCTAATGAACCTGGCTCTGATACCATATGAGATTTAAGAGTACTCAGGTTGTATGTGTGTATGAAACCCAAATGGGTAAAGAGAGAGAGCTTGGAAGCGATTTGAGAGAAAGGAAGTTTGATGAGTGTTTGTGTGTCTAAGTGTTTAAGAGATTAGTAACAAGACTGAGAACGTGTATAGAGATTCAGGATGAGAGACTAGAGAGACTAAGAAAGTGTTTCAGATTAGAGAAGGAGAAGGGAAACCCCCTTACTCACTTAAGAGTTACAAAACATCACTTATGAGCTTATATATGCTCTTTACAACTTGCAATCATAAACCTAAATCTAAGGGCTGTTATAACTTGAATTTAAATGAATGGATGAGATGGACAGATGGTCTTGGTCGTGGCTGTGCTGTTCCTGATGGATAATTGGTCCATTTGAATCTGGTCAAGGGAAGGCTGGCTCCTTATTGGCTAGCTAAAGGCTCCCATGAATCTGCCCACTTCTTTTGCTAGATACATGGTCTCCTTTTGCTTTTACTTTACAGCAAGAGACTCTCCTTTCCAGCCTGTCACTCGCCAGCCTCTCCTTTGTCTTCTTCTCTTAAGAGTTTCACCAGTGCCCTATTTTTGCACCAACTTCAAATGTGCTCAAATGGTTGACTGGTGAACTTTCGGGATGTCTCGGTCCGTACGGATCCGTACGGTCCGTACAGCCAGTCCCTAAGTTTGCACACTCGCCCAAATACTCTTCTAAGTCCTTCCTGGACTTGGCCCTATCTTTGCACCACACTTCCATCTTCTCTCTAACTCCTCCAAAGCCCTCACATGATCAGTCTAAGTCTTTCCTAGACTTATCTTCACAAGATAACTTCTTCAGAACACTTCTGAAGCTTGATTGAACTCTTCTAGACATCTTCTAGAGCTTGCCCTATCATTGTACAAGCTCCATCTTCTCTTCAGTTCAACAGATTTGGATACATAAAGTGGTGGAAATCACCAGGAAGTTGAATAAATCTCATAGGAGTTGAGATGAAGAATTTATCCCACTTTCTAATCAGGTGATTCCAGTTTCCCAGTTTGGGAATAGACAGCTTCTTCGTCGTTCCAATCAAACCAGGATGAATCACTTTGTAAGAAGCTTGATTTGGATACATAAAGTGGTGGAGAATCACCAGGAAGTTGAATAAATCTCATAGGAGTTGGGATAAGAAGTTATCCCACTTTCAAATCAGGTGATTCCAGTTTCCCAGTTTGGGAATAGGACAGCTTCTTCGTCGTTCCAATCAAACCAGGATGAATCACTTTGTAAGAAGCTTGATTTGGATACATAAAGTGGTGGAGAATCACCAGGAAGTTGAATAAATCTCATAGGAGTTGGATGAAGAAGTTATCCCACTTTCAAATCAGGTGATTCCAGTTTCCCAGTTTGGGAATAGGACAGCTTCTTCGTCGTTCCAATCAAACCAGGATGAATCACTTTGTGAGAAGCTTGATTTGGATACATAAAGTGGTGGAGAATCACCAGGAAGTTGAATAAATCTCATAGGAGTTGGGATGAAGAAGTTATCCCACTTTCAAATCAGGTGATTCCAGTTTCCCAGTTTGGGAATAGGACAGCTTCTCCGTCGTTCCAATCAAACCAGGATGAATCTCTTTGTAAGAAGCTTGATATGGATACATAAAGTGGTGGAGAATCACCAGGAAGTTGAATAAATCTCATAGGAGTTGGGATGAAGAAGTTATCCCACTTTCAAATCAGGTGATTCCAGTTTCCCAGTTTGGGAATAGGAAATCTTCTTCGTCGTTCCAATGAAACCAGGATGAATCACTTTGTAGCTTGATTTGGATACATAAAGTGTGGAGAATCACCAGGAAGTTGAATAAATCTCATAAGAGCTGGGATGAAGAAATTATCCCACTTTCAAATCAGGTGATTCCAGTTTCCCAGTTTGGGAATAGGACAGCTTCTTCGTCGTTCCAATCAAACCAGGATGAATCACTTTGTGAGAAGCTTGATTTGGATACATAAAGTGGTGGAGAATCACCAGGAAGTTGAATAAATCTCATAGGAGTTGGGATGAAGAAGTTATCCCACTTTCAAATCAGGTGATTCCAGTTTCCCAGTTTGGGAATAGCACAGCTTCTTCGTCGTTCCAATCAAACCAGGATGAATCACTTTGTAAGAAGCTTGATTTGGATACATAAAGTGGTGGAGAATCACCAGGAAGTTGAATAATCTCATAGGAGTTGGGATGAAGAAGTTATCCCACTTTCAAATCAGGTGATTCCAGTTTCCCAGTTTGGGAATAGCACAGCTTCTTCGTCGTTCCAATCAAACCAGGATGAATCACTTTGTAAGAAGCTTGATTTGGATACATAAAGTGGTGGAGAATCACCAGGAAGTTGAATAAATCTCATAGGAGTTGGGATGAAGAAGTTATCCCACTTTCTAATCAGGTGATTCCAGTTTCCCAGTTTGGGAATAGGACAGCTTCTTCGTCGTTCCAATCAAACCAGGATGAATCACTTTGTGAGAAGCTTGATTTGGATACATAAAGTGGTGGAGAATCACCAGGAAGTTGAATAAATCTCATAGGAGTTGGGATGAAGAAGTTATCCCACTTTCAAATCAGGTGATTCCAGTTTCCCAGTTTGGGAATAGGCACAGCTTCTTCGTCGTTCCAATCAAACCAGGATGAATCACTTTGTAAGAAGCTTGATTTGGATACATAAAGTGGTGGAGAATCACCAGGAAGTTGAATTAATCTCATAGGAGTTGGGATGAAGAAGTTATCCCACTTTCAAATCAGGTGATTCCAGTTTCCCAGTTTGGGAATAGCACAGCTTCTTCGTCGTTCCAATAAACCAGGATGAATCACTTTGTAAGAAGCTTGATTTGGATACATAAAGTGGTGGAGAATCACCAGGAAGTTGAATAAATCTCATAGGAGTTGGGATGAAGAAGTTATCCCACTTTCAAATCAGGTGATTCCAGTTTCCCAGTTTGGGAATAGGACAGCTTCTTCGTCGTTCCAATCAAACCAGGATGAATCACTTTGTAAGAAGCTTGATTTGGATACATAAAGTGGTGGAGAATCACCAGGAAGTTGAATAAATCTCATAGGAGTTGGGATGAAGAAGTTATCCCACTTTCTAATCAGGTGATTCCAGTTTCCCAGTTTGGGAATAGGACAGCTTCTTCGTCGTTCCAATCAACCAGGATGAATCACTTTGTAAGAAGCTTGATTTGGATACATAAAGTGGTGGAGAATCACCAGGAAGTTGAATAAATCTCATAGGAGTTGGGATGAAGAAGTTATCCCACTTTCTAATCAGGTGATTCCAGTTTCCCAGTTTGGGAATAGGACAGCTTCTTCGTCGTTCCAATCAAACCAGGATGAATCACTTTGTAAGAAGCTTGATTTGGATACATAAAGTGGTGGAGAATCACCAGGAAGTTGAATAAAATCATAGGAGTTGGGATGAAGAAGTTATCCCACTTTCTAATCAGGTGATTCCAGTTTCCCAGTTTGGGAATAGGACAGCTTCTTCGTCGTTCCAATAAACCAGGATGAATCACTTTGTAAGAAGCTTGATTTGGATACATAAAGTGGTGGAGAATCACCAGGAAGTTGAATAATCTCATAGGAGTTGGGATGAAGAAGTTATCCCACTTTCTAATCAGGTGATTCCAGTTTCCCAGTTTGGGAATAGGACAGCTTCTTCGTCGTTCCAATCAAACCAGGATGAATCACTTTGTAAGAAGCTTGATTTGGATACATAAAGTGGTGGAATCACCAGGAAGTTGAATAAATCTCATAGGAGTTGGGATGAAGAAGTTATCCCACTTTCTAATCAGGTGATTCCAGTTTCCCAGTTTGGGAATAGGACAGCTTCTTCGTCGTTCCAATAAAACCAGGATGAATCACTTTGTAAGAAGCTTGATTTGGATACATAAAGTGGTGGAGAATCACCAGGAAGTTGAATAATCTCATAGGAGTTGGGATGAAGAAGTTATCCCACTTTCTAATCAGGTGATTCCAGTTTCCCCAGTTGGGAATAGGACAGCTTCTTCGTCGTTCCAATAAACCAGGATGAATCACTTTGTAAGAAGCTTGATTTGGATACATAAAGTGGTGGAGAATCACCAGGAAGTTGAATAAATCTCATAGGAGTTGGGATGAAGAAGTTATCCCACTTTCTAATCAGGTGATTCCAGTTTCCCAGTTTGGGAATAGGACAGCTTCTTCGTCGTTCCAATCAAACCAGGATGAATCACTTTGTAAGAAGCTTGATTTGGATACATAAAGTGTTGGAGAATCACCAGGAAGTTGAATAAATCTCATAGGAGTTGGGATGAAGAAGTTATCCCACTTTCTAATCAGGTGATTCCAGTTTCCCAGTTTGGGAATAGGACAGCTTCTTCGTCGTTCCAATCAAACCAGGATGAATCACTTTGTAAGAAGCTTGATTTGGATACATAAATGTGGGAGAATCACCAGGAAGTTGAATAAATCTCATAGAGTTGGGATGAAGAAGTTATCCCACTTTCTAATCAGGTGATTCCAGTTTCCCAGTTTGGGAATAGGACAGCTTCTTCGTCGTTCCAATCAACCAGGATGAATCACTTTGTAAGAAGCTTGATTTGGATACATAAAGTGGTGGAGAATCACCAGGAAGTTGAATAAATCTCATAGGAGTTGGGATGAAGAAGTTATCCCACTTTCTAATCAGGTGATTCCAGTTTCCCAGTTTGGGAATAGGACAGCTTCTTCTTCTTCGGCGTTCCAATCAAACCAGGATGAATCACTTTGTAAGAAGCTTGATTTGGATACATAAAGTGTGGAGAATCACCAGGAAGTTGAATAAATCTCATAGGAGTTGGGATGAAGAAGTTATCCCACTTTCTAATCAGGTGATTCCAGTTTCCCAGTTTGGGAATAGGACAGCTTCTTCGTCGTTCCAATAACACCAGGATGAATCACTTTGTAAGAAGCTTGATTTGGATACATAAAGTGGTGGGAGAATCACCAGGAAGTTGAATAAATCTCATAGGAGTTGGATGAAGAAGTTATCCCACTTTCTAATCAGGTGATTCCAGTTTCCCAGTTTGGGAATAGGACAGCTTCTTCGTCGTTCCAATAACACAGGATGAATCACTTTGTAAGAAGCTTGATTTGGATACATAAAGTGGTGGAGAATCACCAGGAAGTTGAATTAATCTCATAGGAGTTGGGATGAAGAAGTTATCCCACTTTCTAATCAGGTGATTCCATTTTCCCAGTTTGGGAATAGGACAGCTTCTTCGTCGTTCCAA
>NW_026014446.1:27500-32500 GCF_020379485.1 Brassica napus | reverse complement strand
CCAATTGGTCTACCACGTTTTAAACGTTGCTTAGACTCTGTAGCCACTTGACATTGTCCATCTTGGACGTTCAATCTTATGGGTGCATTACAAGCCGGGTTGTGTGATATTGTCATTCTATTTGGGTCAGCAAATGTATCTGGCAACTTGTTAGCTAGCTCTTGTAGATGTATAATCTTTTGGACTTCTAGATCACAATCTCTAGTCCGAGGATCTTGCCAAGATGTTGATGGTCTAAACCATTCTAAATCTTTTGAAATCAACCGGCTGTTATCTCCCCCTAAGGACGGATATGTGGACTCATCAAACTGTGAGTCTTCGTATCTGGCCTTAAACAAATCACCGGTTGTTGGCTCAAGATACTTTATAATGCTTGGGGAATCATATCCTACGTATATTCCCATCCTCCTCTGTGGTCCCATCTTAGTTCTCTGTGGTGGAGCAATTGGAATGTAGACGGCACATCCGAATGTCTTGATGTGGGACACGTCTGGCTCATGACCCGTAAGTAGTTGGGATGGTGAATATCTATGCTCACTAGATGGCCTGATGCGAATCAGTTCGTTGCATGTAAAACCGCATGTCCCCATGCTGATACCGGAAGTTGAGACTTCATAAGCAGTGGCCGGGCTATCAGCTGGATACGTTTAATGAATGATTCGGCCAAGCCGTTCTGTGTATGGACATGTGCCACGGAGTGCTCTATTCTTACCCCCATGGACATGCAATATTCATTAAACGCTTGGGACGTAAACTCACCAGCATTGTCTAGACGTATAGTCTTAAGAGGGAAATCTGGAAAGTGTGCTCTCAGCCTTATCATTTGGGCAAGCAGCCGTGCAAAGGCTAGGTTCCTAGTGGATAGTAGGCAGACATGCGACCATCTGGTCGATGCATCAATGAGGACCATGAAGTATCTAAACGTCCCACAAGGTGGGTGTATTGGTCCACATATATCTCCTTGAATCCTTTCCAGAAAGTTTAAGGTTTCTTTGTTAACCTTGGCTGGTGATGGCCTAGTAATGAGTTTCCCTTGTGCACATGCTGCACATGTGAGATTTATATGGGATCACTCCTTTGATCATGTGCCCTTGTGAATTCATTATCAACTTTCGCATCATACTTGTTCCGGGATGGCCAAGCCGGTTATGCCATAAAGTGAATAGCTCGGAGGCATTTGCCTCGATCATACTGATCCTTGCATAGTATAGACCAGTAGACATTGCGGGTATAGTCTCTAGGATCTTCTTATTGCCTTTGGTGATCGAAATAATGTTAAGGAACTCCTTGTTTCCTTCTTCCCATGTTTCAAGATGAAAACCGTTCAATCTTATATCCTTGAAACTCAATAAGCTTCTTCTAGAGCTTGGGGAATACAAGGCGGTTTTGATCTCTAGGTGAGTGCCCTTAGGCAACATCACATAGGCTTGGCCGTGACCTTCAATCAGGCTAGCCTCACCCGCAATGGTATGTACCTTTGCATTTTGCATTGTGAGATTTATAAAGTACCTTTTGTCTCTAAGTATTGTGTGACTTGTGCCACTATCCACCACAAGTATACTCATCTCATCATTCATTCTATAAATAAAATTTTCTAAACTTTAGAGACTTCATAAGATGTTTAAAACTCTTCTTATTAAAAATGCCATTACATAAAATAAAAACACCAAATCAAAACATAAAGCAATAAGACAATGTGATTCGAAAACTAGTCCTTGAGACAATCGGATGTCTCAAAATCCATTAGGTCATCTTGGTTATCCTTGTCGGATTCATTGTCAGCATCATACCCATATCCTTTGTCCTCATGGACGTTTTCTTGGATCATGTTTGCCTCCGGGTTCTTGTTCTTGAGGCTCTCTTGGTAGAGGTCGCACAAGTGTTTCGGAGTTCTACAGTTCTTGGCCCAATGATTGTCACTTCCCGCATCTGTGGCATAGGGACTTGTTGGACGTGTAAGATGGTTTGGATATACCACCTCGTCCGCGGCCGTAGCTGCCTCGACCCCGGCCGTAATTGGAACCACGACCACGGTTATTGTGGTTTCCTTTCCGGCCAGTTGAGTAGCCGTCTCGGCCGTTTGAGTTATCACGTCCACGCCTCTTGAATCCACCACGGCTATTGCCGTATGGTTTCTTGTTGTCTTGGACGAAGTAGGTCTCATTGGGATCCTTCTTTTCAACCTCATGGGCTTCGGGTAGTGGTGCTGTCCCGGCCGGTCTAACTCCGTTACTCTTTAGTAGGAGTTCATTGTTTGCCTCGGCCAAGAGTAGACATGAGATCAGATCAGTATATGTGGCAAAGCCCTTTGTCCTATATTGCTCTTGCAACACAGAATTCGAGTGATTGAAAGTCGTATAGGTCTTTTCAAGCATCATGCTATCGGTTACTTCTTCACCACACAGCTTTAGTATTGAGACAATCTTGAATAGAGCTGAGTTGTAATCATCCACTGACTTATAGTCTAAGAATCTTAGATGCATCCAATCATGCCTTGCTTTTGGAAGCAACACCATCCTGTGGTGATCATATCTATTCTTTAAAGCCATCCAAAGATCTAGTGGATTCTCGATTGTCATGTACTGATCTTTAAGACCATCAATGAGATGATGACGCATAAGGCCTAAGGCTCTGTATCGGTTCTTTTCATTCTCATTGTTGTCTTCGATGATAGTATCACCGAGTCCCTTGGACTTTAGACTAATCCTTGTGTCTAGTGCCCACTGCAAGTAATTGTCTCCGAAGAGATTGAGGGGTGCATAGTCTCTGTTTGCTATTTTCGACATCTGAATCATATTATCATGTAATGTATTAGGTTCACAATATGATCACGTGGCCGCATGATATAAACAAGCTCGGCCACAACATGTCTTACGCATTCATGATATTCAAACAATTCTAGACGACCATGGTGCTATCAATCATGAACCACACGGTTCTATAGGTTTTCTAACAACCTAAACTCGTATGATCTATATGCTGGTCGATCTTGTTTTAATGCATTACAATATTCGGTTTCATGTAAAACAATCTACCTTATCTTTCTTCTTTTCATAATCCCTAGGGTTTCCAATCTTTGAATTCTTATCAACCTTCTGTTAAGGTTTCAAGGCCTTAAGTATTTTGTGTTCTTAGTTAGATTATTTCAAGAAGAACAATCTAACATTCCTAAACTTCAAAAGTAGGCAAGAAATCAAACAAGCAATATCAATCTTAAAATCGATTTCTAACTTTAGGGTTTAGGGTTTCGATTCCTTCATTAGGGTTTGTCAGATTTCAGATTCAATCAATCAACATACAATTAGGTTCTAGTTTGGAATCGTTTAGCTTTCTAGTTTTAAGACTTTGTCGATTTTAATCTTGTAGTTGCTTTTAGGGTTTCATCAAGAATAAGATTTCCATAATGATGGATTAGGGTTTCGATCTTATTCTATGTTCTCAGATTATGTTCATACCTTAGTTTCGTAGGGGTATAGAACCGGACCTCCTAAGAATGGATGAAACTTCGAGCTGAGGAGAAAGAACGCTTGCTGCCTCCTATCGGGTCGCGGATGTAGTCGGACGCGAGCTGGGAATGGACGCGAGCTGCGAGCTGTTTGCTGGACGGATGCGTTCTTCTTGTGTGCGAGCTGAGGACGCGATCAGGAAGCTGAGGACGTTCGGTCTTGAGGATGTCAAGCTTTTGGAACAATAGAGAACGTCTGGGGTTTAGCTTTGAGTCGCCGGTTTAGGCTTTTAGGTATCGATTTAGGTCTCAGGGAATTAGAGGCTATCGTGCTGATAACGTGTTGTAAAAGATGGGGAAATCGTGTGTGTATTTCATTAATTAAAGTGTTCCCTTATATAGGGGATTACAAGATATGGATAAAAGGAAATAGTACAAATCCTTATCCTAAAGTAAAAAGGAAAACCTCTTATAGATAAACATGAAGAGAAAAGGAAACTTCCTAAATCTAAGGTCGGTCCAATGCTTTGGCCGACTCTCTCTCCTTGTGCGGACACGGTCTTGGACTTGGGCCTGGACGCGGTCCGTTCTTCCTTTACATGGTTACTAGCAATCCACATGTGTTTTATAACAAGTATATAAGAAAATCCCGTCGGAGGTTCGAGATTTTTACTTGGTGAAATTCACTCTCAACCTAATATTTCAGATTGGCCGATGAAATGCAGCCCGCATGTGCACAAGTCTCGGCCAAAAGCATCCTGACGGGAGCATTAAAACCAAAAGAGTTAATTCATCCCTTCAGTACGCTTGCCCATCAGTACGCTTGGTCTCGATCATACCAAGGAAAAATGTTAACACTTGGTTGGATGATGGAAAGTCGAGCCAGCATAAGTACTACTTGGACCAATCAGACTGACTTGGACAGTCCAGTCCAACAAAACTCGAGTTTATGTCCAGATCAGTACACGGATCAGTCCACGGGAAGGGCCAGCATGCTGATATGTGTACTGACATGGTGCATCAGTTGTCCAAAATCAGTACACGGACAGTCCACGGGAAGGGCCAGCATGCTGATATGTGTGGTCAGCATGCTGATATGAGTTCAGTACACGGATCAGTCCACGGGAAGGACCAGCGTGCTGATATGTGTACTGACATGGTGCATCAGTTGTCCAAAATCAGTACACGGACAGTCCACGGGAAGGGCCAGCATGCTGATATGTGTGGTCAGCATGCTGATATGAGTTCAGTACACGGATCAGTCCACGGGAAGGACCAGCGTGCTGATATGTGTACTTACATGGTGCATCAGTTGTCCAAAATCAGTACACAGACAGTCCACGGGAAGGGCCAGCATGCTGATATGTGTGGTCAGCATGCTGATATGAGTTCAGTACACAGATCAGTCCACGGGAAGGACCAGCGTGCTGATATGTGTACTGACATGGTGCATCAGTTGTCCAAAATCAGTACACGGACAGTCCACGGGAAGGGCCAGCATGCTGATATGTGTGGTCAGCATGCTGATATGAGTTCAGTACACGGATCAGTCAAC
>NW_026014446.1:17500-22500 GCF_020379485.1 Brassica napus | reverse complement strand
AGTTTGCTAAGCTGTTATGGATTGATTGGAGAAACGAAACTAAACTCAGTCTGATCTTGTCTTGAACTGTTGTTAACTGAATAGAACTGAACTGATCTGATCTGGTATGAAAGAAACCGAGCTTGAACTGATTTGATTTAAGTTGTTTAGCTTGAACCGAACTGTCGGATTGTTGATGTTCTGAACCCAACCTTGCCTGTTTTGATCAGCTAAGGTGTGGAGCTTTGCTAGTCCCATCCTATCCATTCAGTCCCTTGGTCCATTCAGCTTTGTTCAAGAGGAACTTAAGTCTTGTCCAAGCCAGTTTCAAGACTGTTCTTTAGGTGAGTCTAGACAGATGTTGAGATAGATCATGAATGAGTCCTTGATTAAGTTAGTAAAGTGTCTGAATATTTAAGAATGGTGTTGTGTTTACTCATGGTAAACACTTACACTTAATGAATAATTTTAAAGTGAGGTTAATCCTAATCTTAGTACTTGTTCTCAAGTACTAATCTTAACTATGAAATAATCATGGTTTTGATTATGGATTAATCATGGTTTAATTAAGAATTAATCTTGGTTTAATTGAAAATTAATCTGAGATTAATTAAGTACTAATCTTGGATTAATTAAGTACTAATCTTGGATTAATTAAGGATTAATATGAGATTAATTAAGGATTAATCTAGGATTAGTTAAGAGTTAATTATAATTAATTAAGGATTAATTTTGGAATAATTATGGAAGTAAAATCATGTGAAGTCTTGTTATATTCACTATCCCTAAAGCCCCCGCATTACCGTGACTTGGTCCTGCGAACGGAACAAGGTCATGAAGACACGATGATGGGGTAGCTCCCTGGAGACCGTGTACTGCATGACGATGCAGTGTCGGATTGTTCATACCGGACATTCGACAATGATGGTGATGCTAACTCACTAGTCTCGGTTAGCCTTAGTGGTTTCTCGGGTCTAGTATATATATTGTATTATATGAGTATGGTAACGGGCGGGTGTTGTGGAAGTGATGTTTAAAATAAGAATTCACAATGATGATCGATATTAAAGTATAGTACTAGTACTTGCATGATCATGTATATGCATTGATAATTGCTTGATTGTTATTGATTGTGTTGTGATTCTAGATTCACTGAGTAAACTAGTTGCTCATGACTCATTTGTGTGTGCAGGTAACCTTAGGCGGGAGACACTTAAATCTTTTGGACGGAAGGAGCGGCCAACCAGCGGTAGTATTTTGTTGTCCTTGCAACGTACGTTTTGATGTATATTTACTTAAAACGTTGTTGGGCGATAGGCCGTAGGGTAAACTATAACAGTTTGTAAGATGTTTAAAGTAAATAAATAATGTATAAAAGATGTTTATAAATCACGAGTTCTCATATGATATTAGTCCTTGTCCGGGACGAACTAACTATCGAATATTGCTTTATCGGGTTGAAAAGCCTAGAGTAATATCCGATAGGAGTGTCTGTGTTCTTTGGTTGTTGGTCTAAGGTGATCGGATTTATTTCGAGAACCTCGGGTCGACCATCAGGGAACATCGACCGTGTCATTTCCGGTTATCTACGATCGGGGGTGTCACAAAGGTGGTATCAGAGCATGGTTATACGATGCTTGAATGGGACTTGTTTCAAATAATTTTCGAGTCAAAAATGTGTCGCAAGGATAATTAGGATATGCTGGTTTGTTCCTTCTTTTAGAAATAGATAGACCTGGGTAGAATCTTACCATGATCTTTCGTTGCAGATGCCACCGAGAAGAGCACTCTTTGGACGCCGTGGAGGTCCAAACCTCCCAATTTTGGTTTCATCATCTACAGACTCTTCGCCGCCATCTACTCCGGCACCACTTCCGACTCCTAGCTTTGATGCTACACCTTCGGGCTCTAGCTTTGAGACTGACCCGTCTGAAGGGTCATATGATCAGACACCGGTGCACATGCCTTTGTCTCCAGACCCGTACTTTATGGACATCGAGGTGGATGTGGTACACGATAGTCCAGTGCACGGAGATCATCCCGCAGCTCCTGCATCTCCTGCCGCTCATTTTCCACCAGCCCCTGCTGCACCTATTCCGGCAGCACAACCTGGACCAGCTCCAACTGATCCAGCTATAATAGCACTTCTAGAACTGATGGCTGAGATGGTGAATTTGCAACATCAAGCATTGAATGCACAGCGTGAAGCACAGCGTGCTCAGCCAGCTCCAGTACCTACCACTTCTCATCCGGACTTTCTGAAGATAGTCATGATTATGAAGAACTTGGGGACGAAGCGTTACCAGGGAGGCACTGATCCCTTTGAAGCTGATGCATGGCTGCACAATCTCGAGCAGAACTTTGCTGCAACCCGTTGTCCGGTAGAATTTAAGAAGGACGTGGCTGTTTACTATCTGGAGAAGGACGCCATCAGTTGGTGGTTATGCGTAGAGAGGAACTTTGGAGACTTCAATCTGAGTTGGGCTGACTTCCGTACAGCGTTCGTTCGAAAGTACTTCCCACCGGAAGCCCGTGATCGATTGGAGATTAAATTCATGGAGCTAGTTCAGGGAGGATTATCTGTTAGGAAGTATGAGGCAGAGTTCACCCGTCTCAGGAAGTATGTCCACTATGGTCGAGAGGACGAGATGATGATTATCCGTAAGTTCCTTCGAGGACTTAACCCATATATCAGGAGCAGACTTGAGGCAGTAGAGTTTCATAGGCTTGCTGATCTTGTTGAGCGTGCTGTGAACGTGGAGGAGGCCATTGCTGCTGAGAGAGCTTCTTCTAGCCATTCTGCACAACCTAGACGTCCATCCGTTCAAAGTCAGCCTCAGCCACATTCTCCTATGCCGCGAGGACGGGGAGGTAGAGCTTTTCGGGGAGGTCGATCTGGAGATCCTAGACCTAGAACCCCAACTTGTTTCACTTGTGGCCAGCTGGGCCATGTTAGGAGAGATTGTCCGACCGTGGGACAGTTCCAACCGGCTGTACCATCTCACATCACTTGTTTCACGTGTGGAGAGCGAGGACATTACGCGACATCATGTCCACACACTCATCTTGCTCAGCCTGTTGTTACGAGTGCTCAACCCGTTGTACCAGTTAACCCACCTTTACCCTTACCTCCTGCTAAGCGTCAAGCCACTGCTGGTAGGGCTTATGCTTTAGAGTTACCAGGACCATCCGGACCACCTCAGGGTCCGATTTCAGGTTTGTTTTCCTAACCAATTGAGTGTTGCATAATTTTTAAATGATTGGTAAATTGGTGATATAAATAAAAAATAGTATAAAAGTTGTTGAGTAAGTAATTGAAGGGAAAGTCAATTATTGTCAGCGACTTTGCTTGTGGGTGGAATATCCGCCCACATCCTTTTCGATTTGGGAGCAACACATAGTTTTGTAGCTCCCGAAGTAGCATCATGATTCGATGGAGAATTCACTAAGGTGAATTTATCCATTCCCGTTCTCCTGGAGATCAAGTTCTTGAAACTGAAGGTGATTGGCTGTCAAGTTACCGAGCTCACCTTGATTGTGGTCGAAGGAAGATTGTTTTCGAGAGAGATACCCAACCCCCTTTAGCTTACCATGGCATAGTACCAAGTGTTGGAGCGTCATTAGTGTTAGCACTGAGAATTGAAAACCTTTTGGAGAAGGGTGAAGAAGTATACTTAGTGACCTTAGTTGTTGGACCAGTAGAAGACGAGAAAGAGCAGAACATGGAAGAAATACCAGTAGTCAGAGAATATGAGGACGTGTTTAAGGCATTAGAGGGATTGTCGCCGTCTAGGAGTAACGCCTTTAGTATAACCTTAGAACCCGGATCCGCTGCAATAGCAAAGGCACCATACCGAATTGTCGCTAGAGTTGGAGAAGTAGCCTATAGACTAGAACTTCCACCCGATATGCCTATGCATCCGGTATTTCATGTATCGATGCTATGTAAGCATATACCAGATCCGAATATGGTCGAGCCGCAGCGACCAGAGAACTTGCAACCTAACCTCACCTATCCTGAAGGTCCTTTGCGAATAGGCGAACATCGTTTCAATAAATAGAAGAATAGGGAAATTTCGCAAGTTTAAGTATTTGGGAAAAGTGACAGAGAGTTGTTATAACATGGAAGGATGAAGATAAGTTCCGAGCTGATTACCTAGAACTCTTCTCAGATACCCCAGTCGTCCAGTAAAGGGTGTACACTTGTATTTTGAGAATTCGGGACGAATTCTTTTAAGGGGGGAAGAGTGTAATAACCCTCACGAGCCAATAAATTTTTGGTAGAGAAAAATCCCGCTCAACCAGTTTTTAGTTGGTTCGACCATGATTAATAGAAATAAAAATCGACCCGGTAGATTAATTTCTCGACGGGACTGTCTTGTGGTTGAAAGACTTTCACTTGATAGTTTGGTCGAGTCTTAAATATTTTGGTCGATTTTTATTAAACTGGAAGAGATTTTCCGAGAACAAGACGAGAGCCAAAGACAAGGAATATTTAGTTAAAAATTATTGGAAATTATCAACCAACTGCTACAAGTAATTTTGGACCAGACTCATGTCTTCCACCAGCCTGCTTGCTCAGTCTTTAATCACATGACTTGCACCTGCCTGCTTGCTTAGCTTCTTCAGTAAATGGCACATGACAATCACAAGCTGCCTGTGTGCTTGCTTCCTCCTTTAATTATTTATGATTGGCTGGAAACTACTTCATGGGAGGGAAAGGACAGTATGGTGTAGATGATGAAACAGGTTGCCAGCTGTCTGCTCTCAGCCAAGCTTTGTTATGAGCTAAACCCTCAGGTGAAGCAACCACAGCTTGTATTTAACCCTCCTCCAGCTGCTTCCCACGTTCAGAACCCTACAGAAAAACCTAGAGAATTTCAGTGAGAAAGAGAGAAAGAAGAACAGAAAACTCAGTGAGAAAAATCAAGAAAAAAATTGGTGGTGACCTAATCTTCAACCTTAGCTCAGTTTGGTTCTTGAGAAAGATCAGAAGGTGAGATTTTTAAATAAAACCCTAG
>NW_026014445.1:5000-17500 GCF_020379485.1 Brassica napus | reverse complement strand
ATGCTGACCACACATATCAGCATGCTGGCCCTTCCCGTGGACTGTCCGTGTACTGATTTTGGACAACTGATGCACCATGTCAGTACACATATCAGCATGCTGGCCCTTCCCGTGGACTGATCCGTGTACTGATCCGTGTACTGAACTCATATCAGCATGCTGACCACACATATCAGCATGCTGGCCCTTCCCGTGGACTGTCCGTGTACTGATCCGTGTACTGAACTCATATCAGCATGCTGACCACACATATCAGAAAGCTGGCCCTTCCCGTGGACTGATTCGTGTACTGATCCGTGTACTGATCCGTGTACTGAACTCATATCAGCATGCTGACCACACATATCAGCATGCTGGCCCTTCCCGTGGACTGTCCGTGTACTGATCCGTGTACTGAACTCATATCAGCATGCTGACCACACATATCAGCATGCTGGCCCTTCCCGTGGACTGATTCGTGTACTGATCCGTGTACTGATCCGTGTACTGAACTCATATCAGCATGCTGATGTTGTAGGCACAGGGGGGGGTAACCCACAAATTGATAGAGGTTGGATCCAAGCTACAACCTGAGAACAATGAGAACCGATTTTTATGAGTTTTTAGAGTTTTATAATGCAAACAGAAACAAATATGAATATGAATCAAAATGATAATATGAATAAAAACAAATAGAAAAGGGATAGATTGATGGAGATGAGATCTTTGTTGCTGGATGTGTATCACTCTCAACAAGGATCAATGGATGGGAGATGAATGAAGATGGAACCGGTCTTGCTGGATGTGTATCACTCTCAAGATCGATTAATGGATGGAGATGGGATGATGGACGCCACAAAGCTCTGTGAAAGGAGGCCTTGATAAGTCTGGATGCTCAAGAGCTGCTTCTCACAATACTCTAAGACTTAGAACAATAGTTTTGAGAAACTAGAAAAACTGTATTTTCATTCATAAAAGTTCAAGGGTATTTTACAATGAAGAAACAACTTGAGCTTTATAGGCTCAACTACTGGGACTCTCTAACAGTCATAAAACGACATAAGGAAACTAATAAAGTCGAAATAATAAACTTGAAAGCAAAGGAATTGATGGCTCCATGAAAACTAGCCGTTGGAGGCTTTATGATGAGAATCTTGGGCAAATGAATGTAGATGGTGTTCTCCTTGTATCTGGACGGTTTGAGGGGATAACTAAGCTTCCTGGGAACCTTCTTGATGGTTTGGAGGGTGCTGAGGTCGTGCCTAATCTGAAGGAAAAAGAGCTGTTGGAGCTGGATGGCAAGAAGCTCCAAATAAGGCAAGTTGGGGTTAATGAGGATCCTCCTGATCCTATGTGGGCTGGTGCATGGAAAGAACTTGTCTGACTCTTCTGGACCATTGGATAGACTTCCTGAATGCATAGATATATCTCCTGGTCGCCAATGTCTGGTTTGAAGCTGATTGAACCGGTTAGCTTCCAATTGAGGCAAGTGTAGAACTGGTTTGACCGGTTTTGGAGATTGGATCATAACTTCATAATTCCGTGGACATTTGTCCTGATCTTGGGCTTCCTGGAAAGATGATAAACTCCTCTTGACTCCTATAATGAGCTTTGGTTCAGGCCGCTCCTTACTTGAGCTTAAATCTCCTTCTAAAGTCGGATACTCGCAGATGGACCGGCTGAGAAACCTCTGGGTTGTAAAATTCATAACTTCTTGCTCCGTGAATATTTTGGCCCAATTCCAATTGGCCTGGACTTCTTCTTGAGTGTAGAATCCATAAATATTAGCCTCGTGATTTAAACCCTCCTGGTTTGTAAGATATGGCATTTTTAGTGCACGTATGTCCTGGTTTGCGCCTTGGCTGGTTGAGTAGGGCTTTGGGTTGACCTCCGGTTCAGTTGCTGATCTGATGACCACATCATCCCCTCCCTCTTGACAAGGTTTCGACCTCGAAACTGTATAATCTGCACCAAGATAGAGCAAGTCAGCTTTCATTCTCTTTTGAGATTCTAAAGCCTTACCTTGGTATTGTTTTGGTTTTGCTTCTTTAAGCAATATGGACTGCATTGTGTCTTGAACCATCTTCTGGTTCATCACAGGTGTGGCGCCTGGTGGATCCTCTCCTTTGAATTCATGCTCCTTAGTTCCTGTTACATCACTCTTTGACAAAGACAAGTGCATTATACAAGAATTTGGAACCAATATATCAGATTGAATAAAACTATCAGTTTTCATAGATAAGTCTGTTTTCTCTTCTAGTGATGTTTCTATCAATGCTTTCTTAGTAGGACAAACTATAGCATAGTGTCCTTTCTTATGACATCTATAACATGTCTGATATTTCAAATCCTCAGAGTTAGAAGACTTACCTTGGCTTGATGCCTCTTCTTTCTTTCGGTTTGAAATCTCATCATTCCTTGGACTTAAATCATGAAAAACTTTTAAATCCAAAAAGGACTTTGAGACCGTGTCTTTCTTGACTTCAGGACCTGTCTTATCATTCTTGGACAAAGACAAGTGACTCATACCAGTGGGAGATGATTTACAAACAAATTTATCAAGTATAGGACTTACCTTGGCCTTTTCTTGAAAAATCAGTTTGTCTGGTTTTTGTTTGTGTCTGGCCAATGTGTCTTGGCTGGCAAACTTCTTCTCCTCCATGGTCTTTGGGACCTCAATAGGTTGGTTTTGATCATAGAAAACCGTGGGCTTCTGGTTTGGCCGAATCTGGTCTTGATGGATCAAGCTTCTATGACCTTCTTTTGGTACATCTTTTCTTGCTTTTTTGGAACCATGAGTTGGATACCTCCTTGGATATAGTTCCTGGATTTCAGAACTTGTAATCTTTGGTGCAAACTCATATCTCATGACTTCCTTAAGAGCTCTCCATGTTTTGATAGTTGGCTCCTTGTAAAACCATCTATCACCTTCTTCTTGTACCCACCATTCAAAGGCATCATCTCTAAGTTGTTCAATGGCATAAGCAAGCCTCTCTTCCTTCAAGATGTTGTTGAAGTGAAACCATTCATCAAGGTTCCTCTCCCATATTAGATAACCTCTTTTTCCTGAAAATGTAAAGAGTTTATTTTTATCAGCAAAAGAGTTATAATTAAATTGAGAATTAACAACATGATGTTTGTGGGTTTGAGAAGTTGGGGTTTGATTGATCCTTGAAGGATCTGGTGGCTTGGGCTCGACATAGACAGCCTCTGGAGCATCTCCAAATCTCCTTTCTCCTGGTTGTGGACGTTGGCCTTGTGCCTTCTTTCTTTTCCTCAGCTGTGCAATCAGATCAACCTCTTGCAAAGCTGTCAAATGTTGGTTCTCTTTGGCCATCTGACAGTGGCCGTGTGTTTCTCCTACCATGGCTTCCTGAAAACACTCTCAAAGATCAAGTGAAAGATATGGGAAGGTCTGGTCGAACCAAAATAAATCAAGTGCACAATGCAATTTAAACTAAACCGAGAAAATATGCAATTATGAACCGAAATGAAATAAAGTATGCAAAAATTATTTTTCTTTTGGTTTTCTCAATGCAAACACGAAATGAATCAATATGATATGATAATAAACACAAATGAAAAGAAAATATGGAAAGCAAACTAATGCTGATATTTGTTTTTTTTTTTTTTTTAAATTTTCTTTGATGCAAACAATTAAACCACTTATGCAAAAGATATAAACTAAGCTTGAAAATATTTTATTTTCTTTTCTTATGCAATCACGAAATGGACCAACTAATATGATATGAAACAATAACTAGGATGATTTCTTTTGGCTTTTAAATTTATGGATGCAAATGAAAAGGAATCAAATTCAAAACAGAACTTTTTATGGGATTTTCTTTTTATGGAAACTAATGAATGCAAACACTTTTCTTTTGGGATTTTCGATTTTAAATGAATCAAACAAAACTTTTCTTTTCTTTTTCGTGGCACTTAGCAGAATGAACAGCAAGAACACAAAACAAATGCAGAAACAAAACTTGAAACAAAGAAACAGTTTTTATGGATTTTCGGTTTATGATAAAAAAACAAATGCAAACAAATATGAATGATGCAAGGATAGAGTGACCTGATTCATGAGCTTGAGCTCTGATACCAAAATGTTGTAGGCACAGGGGGGGGTAACCCACGAATTGATAGAGGTTGGATCCAAGCTACAACCTGAGAACAATGAGAACCGATTTTTATGAGTTTTTAGAGTTTTATAATGCAAACAGAAACAAATATGAATATGAATCAAAATGATAATATGAATAAAAACAAATAGAAAAGGGATAGATTGATGGAGATGAGATCTTTGTTGCTGGATGTGTATCACTCTCAACAAGGATCAATGGATGGGAGATGAATGAAGATGGAACCGGTCTTGCTGGATGTGTATCACTCTCAAGATCGATTAATGGATGGAGATGGGATGATGGACGCCACAAAGCTCTGTGAAAGGAGGCCTTGATAAGTCTGGATGCTCAAGAGCTGCTTCTCACAATACTCTAAGACTTAAAACAATAGTTTTGAGAAACTAGAAAAACTGTATTTTCATTCATAAAAGTTCAAGGGTATTTTACAATGAAGAAACAACTTGAGCTTTATAGGCTCGACTACTGGGACTCTCTAACAGTCATAAAATGACATAAGGAAACTAATAAAGTCGAAATAATAAACTTGAAAGCAAAGGAATTGATGGCTCCAAGAAAACTAGCCGTTGGAGGCTTTATGATGAGAATCTTGGGCAAATGAATGTAGACGGTGTTCTCCTTGTATCTGGACGGTTTGAGGGGATAACTAAGCTTCCTGGGAACCTTTTTGATGGTTTGGAGGGTGCTGAGGTCGTGCCTAATCTGAAGGAAAAAGAGCTGTTGGAGCTGGATGGCAAGAAGCTCCAAATAAGGCAAGTTGGGGTTAATGAGGATCCTCCTGATCCTATGTGGGCTGGTGCATGGAATGAACTTGTCTGACTCTTCTGGACCATTGGATAGACTTCCTGAATGCATAGATATATCTCCTGGTCGCCAATGTCTGGTTTGAAGCTGATTGAACCGGTTAGCTTCCAATTGAGGCAAGTGTAGAACTGGTTTGACCGGTTTTGGAGATTGGATCATAACTTCATAATTCCGTGGACATTTGTCCTGATCTTGGGATTCCTGGAAAGATGATAAACTCCTCTTGACTCCTATAATGAGCTTTGGTTCAGGCCGCTCCTTACTTGAGCTTAAATCTCCTTCTAAAGTCGGATACTCGCAGATGGACCGGCTGAGAAACCTCTGGGTTGTAAAATTCATAACTTCTTGCTCCGTGAATATTTTGGCCCAATTCCAATTGGCCTGGACTTCTTCTTGAGTTAGAATCCATAAATATTAGCCTCGTGATTTAAACCCTCCTGGTTTGTAAGATATGGCATTTTTAGTGCACGTATGTCCTGGTTTGCGCCTTGGCTGGTTGAGTAGGGCTTTGGGTTGACCTCCGGTTCAGTTGCTGATCTGATGACCACATCAGCTGACCACACATATCAGCATGCTGGCCCTTCCCGTGGACTGTCCGTGTACTGATCCGTGTACTGAACTCATATCAGCATGCTGACCACACATATCAGCATGCTGGCCCTTCCCGTGGACTGTCCGTGTACTGATCCGTGTACTGATCCATGTACTGAACTCATATCAGCATGCTGACCACACATATCAGCATGCTGGCCCTTCCCGTGGACTGTCCGTGTACTGATTTTGGACAACTGATGCACCATGTCAGTACACATATCAGCACGCTGGCCCTTCCCGTGGACTGATCCGTGTACTGAAATCATATCAGCATGCTGACCATACATATCAGCATGCTGGCCCTTCCCGTGGACTGTCCGTGTACTGATTTTGGACAACTGATGCACCATGTCTGTCATGTCCCCGATCCTGGATAGGATCGTCCGGACGGACTGCGGTGCAAGGAAACGCACCAGTCAGGTCACATGACCTAAGGACAAGCGTGTCATGGTCCTGAATGAAGGTTAAGGGCATCAGTCAGCTGAGACTTAACCAGGATACGATGGAAACAAGGGTAAAGGAGCTGGGTGAGTGTTTAGGCAGCTGGACGAGTGTTGGTTTGAGTTCAATCAGCTCGGTTCAGATGGTATTCAGTTCACCATGATCTGTTCAGCTCACAGGAGCTGGGGGGCTAGCTCAATCAGCTGGGAACAGCTGGAGGTCAGCTCAATCCAGTGAACGGTGCGTTCTGGTTCGGATCAGTGTGGGCGAGTCCGGGACGGTTACTGGGCGAGCCGATGGTCCGGGTGCAGGACGGTTCGACCAAATGGGTCTTAGGCTTTGGACAGGGAGCGGGCAAGCTCCCAGAGTGTGAGCTGAGGCTCAGTGATCGATTTGCCAAAGGAAGAAAAGGGGAGAAACCGCCAAGGGGCGGTTATGGGGCGGTTATGGGACGGTTTTGGGAAGAAGGGATGGGATTTTGGTAACTGCTCGCCCAGGCGGTTGGGGACAGTTTAAATCGTCCTCTCTCTCTCATTTCTGATCATTCTGGTCGATTCCTACACCCTGAAACACAAAAGGTAGATGACCGGAATTCATTCCTAAAGGCCAAGACAGCCTTAAGGGCAGATGTGTGTAGAAAGGCAGTTTCATGGAAGTGCAAGGGGAGTTATGAACGACCCTGTGGTAGGTTTCCACCACTGATGAACACGTCCTAGGCTTCCTCTGCATCTTGGGAACACACGCAAACACCCAGGAGAGAAGGGAGAAGGCCGGACTTCACTCACAATGGCATGAATAGCCTTGAAGGTGGATGCAGTGTAGAAACTGGTTTCATGGAAGTTCCATGGAAGGAGTGATGGTCACGAACCATGGTTAGATCTTATCAATACTGGAAGTATGTGAAAAGGGTTTGATGAAGGCGTGCTAGGAAGAGCATGGACGCCCCTGATGAGGTAACAGGTGGGGACTGCAGACCATTGGGCATAGTCTGGTACACTATGGGCTGATCTGGTCCTGCAGTTACACCTTACTCTGTTTTATGATTATTAATCATATTATTCCTTGTTCTTATGATTGAGATTGATTATTAGACATAGTAGCACTGAACCATGGCTTGACCGGTTCAGAAGAACCCTCCATGGCCTTGGTTTGGCAGCTAAGTCTGGATCTCCTACTTCCTGATGGATTTATGGTGATCTGAATTTGGAATCCTCTTAGTGGTGAATTATCATGAATTATCATGGTATTTGGGGATTTTTATCTGATTGATTTCGAGATGGTCAAGGTGGCCGGTGGGGCTGTCCTAGGTCGAGATCCATAGGATTGAGATCGGTTCTTGGAATTCTGACTTGACCATTCTCTTAGTTAAGATTTATCATGAATTATCATGAATCCTAATGAGTTTTTAGGGATTGATTTAGAGATGGTCCCTTGGGCCGGTTTGGCTGATCTTGGCCGAGATCTATGGGATGGAGGCCGGTTCTGGGAAATCTGATTGGACCATTCTCTTAGTTATGATTTATCATGAATTGTCATGAATGTTAATTGATTTTTGGAGCAGGTTTGCTTGCGGTCGAAATTGCACCTGAGGGCATATTGGGGTCAGATCCTTGTGTTAGGATATCTGATCATATGTTGTGTGCTGGAACATATTGTCACTTATGATATTGATCATAAGGAATTGCTGGTTATCAACCTTGGTGTTGGTAAGGCAGGCCGTGCGTGATCTGATCATTGGCAAGGATGGACGACCTGATCCTTGGATGATGGATCAAGGTGTCTGATCTGATTGATCAAAGGATGCACCGGTGGTAAGAGAAACACTAATCAGGTTCAGTGGGACATGGTTCTATGACTGATTAGGAAGTATGAAGACTCATCAGTTCTGAGTCATGTGGGGTGGTTGGTTGATTGACTCAGGATCTGATGGGCATTGTTAGTCTTTGTGAGGACTTGATCTGGTTAGTCCATGAGAGGACTTGGTATGATTAGTCCATGAGCTGGACTTGGTATCATAAGTTGATAAGGCAAAAGGATGTGGAACAGTGCATGAACCGGTAAGGGCCAGATGCATGTCCTTAGCTGATTGAAGACTTCCCAAAGGTTACTTATGTCTGTGGGGATGGTTGGCTGAATGACTAAGTACCCAAGGGAAGAGTTTATGCAGGTATGATCTGTCAATGTTGCATAGATCTAGATAGAATGGCTTAGGGGAACAGAACCTCTGATTGTATGACTTGGTCTAGGTTCAGATTCGACCTTGGAGCTAGCTGGCAGTTGTGTTTACTGACCAGTAGCTGAGGTGATCTGATCAGACAAGTGTTAGATTGGATTTAGTCCAATGGATGATAGATGTTATTCCGCTGTGCATAAGTTGAAATGATCTAAGCTAGGGAATGACTAAGGTAGTCTTGAGCTAAGATCTGAGTTAGCCCTCGCCTATGGGCGATGTTTTTAAATAAAGGGCAAAATTTTTAGAGGTTCGGTCAGTGTATAGACCGAGCGACGTGAGGCATCGACCGCGGCCTAGTCGGCCGGGATCGGGTCTTACAAGTTGGTATCAGAGCATGCTTGATCCTGTTAAGGACAGTGCTCAAAGATGTTGAGTTCCAAACCGAAATTATTTCTGAAAACTGAGATGACTTGGAACCTTAGTTGTGGTGAGCCAAGTGAGAGTTGAGGTAAGTTTGGGTTTCATGCTTGTGAACGGGGAAGTTCCAAGATGAGCCGGCTTAGCCAAGATACACTCTTCCACGGCAAGACCCTGAAAACATAAAGGTTAGTTTATCTAGTTATTTGGAATAATTGACGGATTGGATGATGGACGCAATGCAAGATCTTTGTATGGACGACCTGGACAAGGGAAGTAACATGGACCAGAGAGTGGCTTAGGTTGAAAGAAATGTGCAGCACTCTCTTGGAGGTAAATGTTATCCCTTGATGGCCGTTCAAAACAAGTGAGCATATGCAATGTTCATGTTAGTCTAAGGGAGACACTACATGGCTAGTACATGAGTGGGCTTGTGATCAGATGGATCAGCTTGGACTCAGTGTAAGTCAAGGTAGGATTCCTTAAGATTGAGTGAATGAAATGGATCAATTCCAAGAGGAATTGGAAACACGATGTTAAGTATCTTAGTATGATGAGGATTGAGGTATACTATAAACACTTTTGTGAATGGTATGGGACGTTCACAGATGTGTGATGCTTTGGAGAATGGTATGGGACATTTTCCAAATGTGTGATCAAACCGAAATCCTACTCATCTAAGTACTTAATGATCGGTGGTGTGGAAACACATTATTTGATACTGGAGCTACACATAGTGCTGTGAGTCCAGGAATGGTTGGAAAAGGTTTGTTCCAGTATGGAACATGGGATGGTCCTGAACGAGTGAGTGCGGCCGGAGGGCAAGTTATGAACTCACTCGGTCTGGTTAAGGACATCCCTGTGGTGATCTTGGATAGGCCGATGCCTATAGATCTGATTGTTGTCCCCCTCAAGCATCATGAAGTGATCTTGGGCATGGACTGGTTGGGAAAGTATCGGGCAACTCTAGATTGTCACCGGGGAAAGGTGCAACTTGAGAACGAGTTTGGACCCCGATTAAGTACCAAGGAATCAAGCCAACCTCTTGTAGTTGGTGGTTTCAGCAGTCCAAGTAGAACGGATGCTTGGAAATGGTTGTGAGGCCTTTTTGGCTACCATTTACACCGATGAGGTTGTAGGGGCCTGTGACCCAGAGGGTATACCGTTGGTTCGGGAATTTCAGGATGTGTTTGGGGCACTACAGGGCATTCCCCCTGATAGGGCTGACCCATTCATCATTGAATTGGAACCTGGAACGGCCCCATTATCTAAAAGTCCATATAGAATGGCACCAGCTCAGATGGCAGAGCTGAAGAAGCAACTTGAGGAGTTGCTTGAGAAGGGGTTCATACACCCTAGTGTATCACCTTGGGGAGCACCAGTCCTATTTGTTAAGAAAAAAGGATGGTAGCTTTAGGTTGTGCATTGATTATAGGGGTTTGAACAGGGTGACTGGGAAGAACAAGTACCCTTTACCCAGGATTGATGAATTGCTGGAATCATAAACCTTATTGTCCAGGAAGGACTTAAGGGAACAGAACAATCTGTTAGGACTCATGGTAGAGTGAGCAGCCTAAAGATTGGAACATGTTCACTAGGACTTGGCTGGTGCATCGAGTGGCTTGGAGATTGGTTGAATCTACTAAGACTTGAGTACTCAGTATGTTCCTAGGTACTGAATTTGATCTAGTCATGGAACTAAAGTGTTCTACATGGACTTGGTGTCTACTAGGAACGCAACCTGGAGAGTTGGGTCAGTGACACAAGTCATGTCTTTGTATGGGTGCTTGATGGACCACTTGATAAGATTTTGGGTTAAATATCTATCAAGTGGGGGAGACTTGTTGTGTATATGATGACCAAGACGTGGTCAGTGAGAAGGAACAAGGTGGGAGATGCAACGAATTGGTTAGAAAGAACCAATCGAGCATGCTCCATGTTCCGGGTACAAAGGAGTTCGGATGGAACCTTTGTCATGAGACAAGAGGTTAACACCACTGGATTCGAGGACGAATCCTTCGTAAGTGGGGGAGACTTGTCATGTCCCCGATCCTGGATAGGATCGTCCGGACGGACTGCGGTGCAAGGAAACGCACCAGTCAGGTCACATGACCTAAGGACAAGCGTGTCATGGTCCTGAATGAAGGTTAAGGGCATCAGTCAGCTGAGACTTAACCAGGATACGATGGAAACAAGGGTAAAGGAGCTGGGTGAGTGTTTAGGCAGCTGGACGAGTGTTGGTTTGAGTTCAATCAGCTCGGTTCAGCTGGTATTCAGTTCACCATGATCTGTTCAGCTCACAGGAGCTGGGGGCTAGCTCAATCAGCTGGGAACAGCTGGAGGTCAGCTCAATCCAGTGAACGGTGCGTTCTGGTTCGGATCAGTGTGGGCGAGTCCGGGACGGTTACTGGGCGAGCCGATGGTCCGGGTGCAGGACGGTTCGACCAAATGGGTCTTAGGCTTTGGACAGGGAGCGGGCAAGCTCCCAGAGTGTGAGCTGAGGCTCAGTGATCGATTTGCCAAAGGAAGAAAAGGGGAGAAACCGCCAAGGGGCGGTTATGGGGCGGTTATGGGACGGTTTTGGGAAGAAGGGATGGGATTTTGGTAACTGCTCGCCCAGGCGGTTGGGGACAGTTTAAATCGTCCTCTCTCTCTCATTTCTGATCATTCTGGTCGATTCCTACACCCTGAAACACAAAGAAACACAAAGAAAATACAGAGAGTTGGTCGGATTCCCAATCCAAGACCCATGGTGGTGTGAAGGCCATAAAGAGGCAGTTTTGGGAGAGATCAAGGGGGAAAGTTATGAACGACTTTCTGGTGGCTTTTGATCCGTGATGTTATCACCCAATGCATCCTCCAGGGCCTGAGAACACACGCAAATGGTGAGGAGAGAAGGTAGATGACCGGAATTCATTCCTAAAGGCCAAGACAGCCTTAAGGGCAGATGTGTGTAGAAAGGCAGTTTCATGGAAGTGCAAGGGGAGTTATGAACGACCCTGTGGTAGGTTTCCACCACTGATGAACACGTCCTAGGCTTCCTCTGCATCTTGGGAACACACGCAAACACCCAGGAGAGAAGGGAGAAGGCCGGACTTCACTCACAATGGCATGAATAGCCTTGAAGGTGGATGCAGTGTAGAAACTGGTTTCATGGAAGTTCCATGGAAGGAGTGATGGTCACGAACCATGGTTAGATCTTATCAATACTGGAAGTATGTGAAAAGGGTTTGATGAAGGCGTGCTAGGAAGAGCATGGACGCCCCTGATGAGGTAACAGGTGGGGACTGCAGACCATTGGGCATAGTCTGGTACACTATGGGCTGATCTGGTCCTGCAGTTACACCTTACTCTGTTTTATGATTATTAATCATATTATTCCTTGTTCTTATGATTGAGATTGATTATTAGACATAGTAGCACTGAACCATGGCTTGACCGGTTCAGAAGAACCCTCCATGGCCTTGGTTTGGCAGCTAAGTCTGGATCTCCTACTTCCTGATGGATTTATGGTGATCTGAATTTGGAATCCTCTTAGTGGTGAATTATCATGAATTATCATGGTATTTGGGGATTTTTATCTGATTGATTTCGAGATGGTCAAGGTGGCCGGTGGGGCTGTCCTAGGTCGAGATCCATAGGATTGAGATCGGTTCTTGGAATTCTGACTTGACCATTCTCTTAGTTAAGATTTATCATGAATTATCATGAATCCTAATGAGTTTTTAGGGATTGATTTAGAGATGGTCCCTTGGGCCGGTTTGGCTGATCTTGGCCGAGATCTATGGGATGGAGGCCGGTTCTGGGAAATCTGATTGGACCATTCTCTTAGTTATGATTTATCATGAATTGTCATGAATGTTAATTGATTTTTGGAGCAGGTTTGCTTGCGGTCGAAATTGCACCTGAGGGCATATTGGGGTCAGATCCTTGTGTTAGGATATCTGATC
>NW_026014444.1:0-34101 GCF_020379485.1 Brassica napus | reverse complement strand
CATTGCATAATCAACACCAGAATGAATCGCTATGTAAGAAGCTTGATTTTGGATACATAATTGTAGTGAGAAAATCACCAGAATCGCGATAAATCTCATAGGAGTTAGGATGAAGAAGCTATCCCACTTTCAATCAGGTGATCCCAAGTTTCTCCTGTTTGGGAAATGACAGCTTCTTTCATTCTAATCAAACCAATGAATCGCGCTGTAGGAAGCTGATTTGATACATAAAGTGTGGAGAATCACCAGAAGCTAATAATCTCATAGGAGTTAGGATAAGCTATCCCAACTTTCAAATCAGTGATCCCAGTTTTCCTGTTTGGGAATGACAGCTTCTTTCATTCTAATCAACCAGGATGAATCGCGATAAGAACCTTGATTTTGAACACATAACGTAGTGGAGAATCACCACGGCTGCGAATAAATCTCATAGAGTTGGAAGAAGAAGCTTCCCATCAATTTCAAACAAGTGATCCCATTTTTCCTGTTTGGGATATCTACAGCTTCTTTGTCATTCCTAATCCAACCAGGATGAATCGCGATGTAAGAAGCTTGATTTTAAATACTAAGTAGTGGAGAATCACCAGAAGGCTGAATAAATCTCATAGGAGTTAGGAGAAGAAGAACTATCCCCCTTTCAATCAGGTGATCCCAGTTTTCCTGTTTGGGAATATGACAGCTTCTTTGTCATTCTAATCAAACCAGGATGAATCGCGATGTAAGAAGCTTGATTTTGATACATAAAGTAGTGGAGAATCACCAGGAAGCTGAATAATCTCATAGGAGTTAGGATGAAGAAGCTATCCCACTTTCAAATCAGGTGATCCCAGTTTTCCTGTTTGGGAATGACAGCTTCTTTGTCATTCTAATCAAACCAGGATGAAATCGCGATGTAAAGCTTGATTTTGATACTAAAGTAGTGGAGAATCACCAGGAAGCGAATAAATCTCATAGGAGTTAGGAAAAAGCTATCCCACTTTCAAATCAGGTGATCCCATTTTCCTGTTTGGGAATATGACAGCTTCTTTGTCATTCTAATCAAACCAGGATGAATCGCGATGTAAGAAGCTTGATTTTGATACATAAAGTAGTGGAGAATCATCAAGAAGCTGAACAAAATCTCATAGGAGTTAGGATAAGAAGCTATCCCCACTTTCAAATCAGGTGATCCAGTTTTCCTGTTTGGGAATATGACAGCTTCTTTGTCATTCTAATCAAACCAGGATGAATCGCGATGTAAGAAGCTTGATTTTGATACATAAAGTAGTGGAGAATCACCAGGAAGCTGAATAAATCTCATAGGAGTTAGATGAAGAAGCTATCCCACTTTCAAATCAGGTGATCCCAGTTTTTCCTGTTTGGGAATATGACAGCTTCTTTGTCATTCTAATCAAACCAGGATAATCGCGATGTAAGAAGCTTGATTTTGATACATAAAGTAGTGGAGAATCACCAGGAAGCTGAATAATCTCATAGGAGTTAGGATGAAGAAGCTATCCCACTTTCAAATCAGGTGATCCCAGTTTTCCTGTTTGGGAATATGACAGCTTCTTTGTCATTCTAATCAAACCAGATGAATCGCGATGTAAGAAGCTTGATTTTGATACATAAAGTAGTGGAGAATCACCAGGAAGCTGAATAAATCTCATAGGAGTTAGGATGAAGAAGCTATCCCACTTTCAAATCAGGTGATCCCAGTTTTCCTGTTTGGGAATATGACAGCTTTTTTTGTCATTCTAATCAAACCAGGATGAATCGCGATGTAAGAAGCTTGATTTTGATACATAAAGTAGTGGAGAATCACCAGGAAGTGAATAAATCTCATAGGAGTTAGGATGAAGAAGCTATCCCACTTTCAAATCAGGTGATCCCAGTTTTCCTGTTTGGGAATATGACAGCTTCTTTGTCATTCTAATCAAACCAGGATGAATCGCGATGTAAGAAGCTTGATTTTGAAACATAAAGTAGTGGAGAATCACCAGGAAGCTGAATAAAATCATCATAGGAGTTAGGATGAAGAAGCTATCCCACTTTCAAATCAGGTGATCCCAGTTTTCCTGTTTGGGAATATGACAGCTTCTTTGTCATTCTAATCAAACCAGGATGAATCGCGATGTAAGAAGCTTGATTTTGATACATAAAGTAGTGGAGAATCACCAGGAATGAATAAATCTCATAGGAGTTAGGATGAAGAAGCTATCCCACTTTCAAATCAGGTGATCCCAGTTTTCCTGTTTGGGAATATGACAGCTTCTTTGTCATTCTAATCAAACCAGATGAATCGCGATGTAAGAAGCTTGATTTTGATACATAAAGTAGTGGAGAATCACCAGGAAGTCGAATAAATCTCATAGGAGTTAGGATGAAGAAGCTATCCCACTTTCAAATCAGGTGATCCCAGTTTTCCTGTTTGGGAATATGACAGCTTCTTTGTCATTCTAATCAAACCAGGATGAATCGCGATGTAAGAAGCTTGATTTTGATACATAAAGTAGTGGAGAATCACCAGGAAGCTGAATAAATCTCATAGGAGTTAGGATGAAGAAGCTATCCCACTTTCAAATCAGGTGATCCCAGTTTTCCTGTTTGGGAATATGACAGCTTCTTTGTCATTCTAATCAAACCAGGATGAATCGCGATGTAAGAAGCTTGATTTTGATACATAAAGTAGTGGAGAATCACCAGGAAGCTGAATAAATCTCATAGGAGTTAGGATGAAGAAGCTATCCCACTTTCAAATCAGGTGATCCCAGTTTTCCTGTTTGGGAATATGACAGCTTCTTTGTCATTCTAATCAAACCAGGATGAATCGCGATGTAAGAAGCTTGATTTTGATACATAAAGTAGTGGAGAATCACCAGGAAGTGAATAAATCTCATAGGAGTTAGGATGAAGAAGCTATCCCACTTTCAAATCAGGTGATCCCAGTTTTCCTGTTTGGGAATATGACAGCTTCTTTGTCATTCTAATCAAACCAGGATGAATCGCGATGTAAGAAGCTTGATTTTGATACATAAAGTAGTGGAGAATCACCAGGAAGCTGAATAAATCTCATAGGAGTTAGGATGAAGAAGCTATCCCACTTTCAAATCAGGTGATCCCAGTTTTCCTGTTTGGGAATATGACAGCTTCTTTGTCATTCTAATCAAACCAGGATGAATCGCGATGTAAGAAGCTTGATTTTGATACATAAAGTAGTGGAGAATCACCAGGAAGCTGAATAAATCTCATAGGAGTTAGGATGAAGAAGCTATCCCACTTTCAAATCAGGTGATCCCAGTTTTCCTGTTTGGGAATATGACAGCTTCTTTGTCATTCTAATCAAACCAGGATGAATCGCGATGTAAGAAGCTTGATTTTGATACATAAAGTAGTGGAGAATCACCAGGAAGTGAATAAATCTCATAGGAGTTAGGATGAAGAAGCTATCCCACTTTCAAATCAGGTGATCCCAGTTTTCCTGTTTGGGAATATGACAGCTTCTTTGTCATTCTAATCAAACCAGGATGAATCGCGATGTAAGAAGCTTGATTTTGATACATAAAGTAGTGGAGAATCACCAGGAAGTCGAATAAATCTCATAGGAGTTAGGATGAAGAAGCTATCCCACTTTCAAATCAGGTGATCCCAGTTTTCCTGTTTGGGAATATGACAGCTTCTTTGTCATTCTAATCAAACCAGGATGAATCGCGATGTAAGAAGCTTGATTTTGATACATAAAGTAGTGGAGAATCACCAGGAAGCTGAATAAATCTCATAGGAGTTAGGATGAAGAAGCTATCCCACTTTCAAATCAGGTGATCCCAGTTTTCCTGTTTGGGAATATGACAGCTTCTTTGTCATTCTAATCAAACCAGGATGAATCGCGATGTAAGAAGCTTGATTTTGATACATAAAGTAGTGGAGAATCACCAGGAAGTGAATAAATCTCATAGGAGTTAGGATGAAGAAGCTATCCCACTTTCAAATCAGGTGATCCCAGTTTTCCTGTTTGGGAATATGACAGCTTCTTTGTCATTCTAATCAAACAACCAGGATGAATCGCGATGTAAGAAGCTTGATTTTGATACATAAAGTAGTGGAGAATCACCAGGAAGCTGAATAAATCTCATAGGAGTTAGGATGAAGAAGCTATCCCACTTTCAAATCAGGTGATCCCAGTTTTCCTGTTTGGGAATATGACAGCTTCTTTGTCATTCTAATCAAACCAGGATGAATCGCGATGTAAGAAGCTTGATTTTGATACATAAAGTAGTGGAGAATCACCAGGAAGCTGAATAAATCTCATAGGAGTTAGGATGAAGAAGCTATCCCACTTTCAAATCAGGTGATCCCAGTTTTCCTGTTTGGGAATATGACAGCTTCTTTGTCATTCTAATCAAACCAGGATGAATCGCGATGTAAGAAGCTTGATTTTGATACATAAAGTAGTGGAGAATCACCAGGAAGCTGAATAAATCTCATAGGAGTTAGGATGAAGAAGCTATCCCACTTTCAAATCAGGTGATCCCAGTTTTCCTGTTTGGGAATATGACAGCTTCTTTGTCATTCTAATCAAACCAGGATGAATCGCGATGTAAGAAGCTTGATTTTGATACATAAAGTAGTGGAGAATCACCAGGAAGCTGAATAAATCTCATAGGAGTTAGGATGAAGAAGCTATCCCACTTTCAAATCAGGTGATCCCAGTTTTCCTGTTTGGGAATATGACAGCTTCTTTGTCATTCTAATCAAACCAGGATGAATCGCGATGTAAGAAGCTTGATTTTGATACATAAAGTAGTGGAGAATCACCAGGAAGCTGAATAAATCTCATAGGAGTTAGGATGAAGAAGCTATCCCACTTTCAAATCAGGTGATCCCAGTTTTCCTGTTTGGGAATATGACAGCTTCTTTGTCATTCTAATCAAACCAGGATGAATCGCGATGTAAGAAGCTTGATTTTGATACATAAAGTAGTGGAGAATCACCAGGAAGCTGAATAAATCTCATAGGAGTTAGGATGAAGAAGCTATCCCACTTTCAAATCAGGTGATCCCAGTTTTCCTGTTTGGGAATATGACAGCTTCTTTGTCATTCTAATCAAACCAGGATGAATCGCGATGTAAGAAGCTTGATTTTGATACATAAAGTAGTGGAGAATCACCAGGAAGCTGAATAAATCTCATAGGAGTTAGGATGAAGAAGCTATCCCACTTTCAAATCAGGTGATCCCAGTTTTCCTGTTTGGGAATATGACAGCTTCTTTGTCATTCTAATCAAACCAGGATGAATCGCGATGTAAGAAGCTTGATTTTGATACATAAAGTAGTGGAGAATCACCAGGAAGTCGAATAAATCTCATAGGAGTTAGGATGAAGAAGCTATCCCACTTTCAAATCAGGTGATCCCAGTTTTCCTGTTTGGGAATATGACAGCTTCTTTGTCATTCTAATCAAACCAGGATGAATCGCGATGTAAGAAGCTTGATTTTGATACATAAAGTATGGAGAATCATCAGGAAGCTGAATAAATCTCATAGGAGTTAGGATGAAGAAGCTATCCCACTTTCAAATCAGGTGATCCCAGTTTCCTGTTTGGGAATATGACAGCTTCTTTGTCATTCTAATCAAACCAGGATGAATCGCGATGTAAGAAGCTTGATTTTGATACATAAAGTAGTGGAGAATCACCAGGAAGCTGAATAAATCTCATAGGAGTTAGGATGAAGAAGCTATCCCACTTTCAAATCAGGTGATCCCAGTTTTCCTGTTGGGAATATGACAGCTTCTTTGTCATTCTAATCAAACCAGGATGAATCGCGATGTAAGAAGCTTGATTTGATACATAAAGTAGTGGAGAATCACCAGGAAGCTGAATAAATCTCATAGGAGTTAGGATGAAGAAGCTATCCCACTTTCAAATCAGGTGATCCCAGTTTTCCTGTTTGGGAATATGACAGCTTCTTTGTCATTCTAATCAAACCAGGATGAATCGCGATGTAAGAAGCTTGATTTTGAACATAAAGTAGTGGAGAATCACCAGGAAGCTGAATAAATCTCATAGGAGTTAGGATGAAGAAGCTATCCCACTTTCAAATCAGGTGATCCCAGTTTTCCTGTTTGGGAATATGACAGCTTCTTTGTCATTCTAATCAAACCAGGATGAATCGCGATGTAAGAAGCTTGATTTTGATACATAAAGTAGTGGAGAATCACCAGGAAGCTGAATAAATCTCATAGGAGTTAGGATGAAGAAGCTATCCCACTTTCAAATCAGGTGATCCCAGTTTTCCTGTTTGGGAATATGACAGCTTATTTGTCATTCTAATCAAACCAGGATGAATCGCGATGTAAGAAGCTTGATTTTGATACATAAAGTAGTGGAAAATCACCAGGAAGTCGAATAAATCTCATAGGAGTTAGGATGAAGAAGCTATCCCACTTTCAAATCAGGTGATCCCAGTTTTCCTGTTTGGGAATATGACAGCTTCTTTGTCATTCTAATCAAACCAGGATGAATCGCGATGTAAGAAGCTTGATTTTGATACATAAAGTAGTGGATAATCACCAAGAAGCTGAATAAATCTCATAGGAGTTAGGATGAAGAAGCTATCCCACTTTCAAATCAGGTGATCCCAGTTTTCCTGTTTGGGAATATGACAGCTTCTTTGTCATTCTAATCAAACCAGGATGAATCGCGATGTAAGAAGCTTGATTTTGATACATAAAGTAGTGGAGAATCACCAGGAAGCTGAATAAATCTCATAGGAGTTAGGATGAAGAAGCTATCCCACTTTCAAATCAGGTGATCCCAGTTTTCTCATAGGAGTTAGGATGGTACCATACTCAATACTTTAACTTTAAATGTACATTTACCTGAAATAAAATTTCAAAATGAAAGACATGGATATCTACTACTTTATCGAGTTTATTTTAAGCAATCAACTTCTGAGTTTAACCCAAGATGTCTATTACAAGATGATAAAGGAGAAACAACAATTCTAGCAGTCCATAGTAAAGATACACCAACAGCTACATACACACCAAAGCAATTAAAATGGGATGAAATAACTATTCCAGATCAATGGAAAATTGAAATTACTCAACCGCCTAGAAATTTTGAGCAAAAGAATATATCCAAAATAATTGAGCAGAAAGATGGAAAAATATTATTAAGGTTTGGATCTTATAGGGATCCACTTCCACCTAGAATAAGTTCGTATCATTCAAGAGCCTCTTTTTCTGAATATCGTACGGGTCAATCCAGTACAAATTCAGAAACGGAAAGTGTAAATCAAAATACTAAACAAGATGAACCGATAAGATTTAAAGCACCAATAGCAGAACCAGATCAAGATGCATATCCAACATCACCTACTCCATCAGATTTTAGATCAATAAATGTTATAACTAAAAAATACGAAATTGATAAACAATATATAAGAGAAGACTTTTATTCAAAAGAAAATGAAGAAAAACGAAGTTGGTATTTTAAAACTTTCTCTAAACAACAAACCAATGAGTACAGAGAAAAATGGTATGATTGTATGATACTAAAAGAAATGAATATTCCATTTTTCGTATGGTTTGAAATTTATTCAATAGCTCATAATATCAATTATCCATTCAAGACGATTAATGCGAGTGTATCATTAAGCCAAGTATGGGAACAAGTGGATGGAAATAAAATTAAAGCAATTCATCCACCTTTAAATGATTTAAAGATAAATACTTTAAACCGACAAATTTTAGCTACACCCTTTAAAACTGGAGCTAACAAAGATGATAAAGAACCAGTATTAATGCAAGATATTAAATCTATATATCAACAGAACAATTATCAAAGTCAAATACTACATACAATTTCTAAACAGATAGATAGCATTGATAATAAAATAAATATTAATGAAAAAGGAAAAGTGGACCAACACACTCAACACCCTTTCTCATCAACGACCTACCCAATCTTTAAACCAACAACAAGACAAATCAAATTTCCTGAAAATGAAATTTTAAAATCAATTTCGACCAGATTAGACAGGTTAGATAAAGGAAAAGGAATAAACACTATAGATGAAGATGACAATGAATCTATCCAAACCTCCTCACAATCAGAAAACGATATACAAGAAATAAATCGAATAAAAAATAAATCAAGAAAACCATATTATCCTAGGCATACTCCACCTGATTTATTATTTGAAGAACATCACAAATATACTAGTAAAGAATACTCTGGAGAAAGTATATACGAATGGAATATAGATGGACGATCAGAATATGAAATGCTAAATTTATTTCAAGAAATGGTAATGGCTACAATGGCTTACAAAGGTAGAGGAAATAATGATCAACAATCATGCATTTTGTTAGTATCTGGATTTACTGGAGCATTAAGATATTGGTGGGATAACTCATTAGACGCAATTACACAAGAATCTATAATTAATCATGTTGAAATAAAACAACAAGAAGATGAAGAAGGATTTATGAATGATATAGAAGTACAAAACGCAGTAGAAGTATTAATACATACTTTAACAATGCATTTTATTGGAAATCCTAAAGAAGAATTAGAAAGTAAAAAAATTATATTAACAAATTTAAGGTGTCCAACATTAGGAGATTTTAAATGGTACAAGGATGTTTTTATAACAAACATATTCCAAAGAAACGATTGTAATCAAGCATTTTGGAAAGAACGGTTTATCTCAGGATTACCATCTTTCTTTGCAGAAAGAGTAATTGGTAAATTAAAAGAGTATTCAGGAGGACAACCAATCCCTTGGAATACGATTACTTACGGACAATTATTCGCATTTATAAAGAAAGAAGGATTAGCTATATGTCAAGAACATAAAGATAAAAAACGAAATGATAAATTTAAGTTTAAAATAACTATGGGATCATTCTGTGATCAGTATGGCTATAATCAACTTAACCCTCCATCAAGAATTAAACGACTAAAGCATAGGCATAATAAAACTAAGTATTTTCATAAAAATAATAAATTTAATAAAAAATCAACAAATCAATACTATACAAAGAATAATAAGCACAAATCAAATAATAAGCAGAAAATAGTATGTTGGAATTGTAAAAGACCTGGACATAAATCCACGGAATGTAAAATGAAAAAGAAGATAAATGAAATATTTCAAAATCAACCAGATATACAAGAAAAATTAACTAAACTATTAATATCAGAATCAGAAATATCAGAAGAATCGAGTAGTGATAACTCTATAGATGAGATAGGAAATATTAGTGATACTTCAATAGAATCACAAGAATTGTCTGATAATCTATGCAATTGTAAAATTATTAACGTTATAACAAAAGATATTGATAAACAATTTCTACTAGACATAATTGATAAAATTGACGATCCAAAAATTAAGAAAGAATATTTAACTAAACTAAAAGATATAATATATCAAGAAAACCAATTATCTAGCCCTCAACCCTTTAGTTTAAATAAAATATTTGACAAATATCCTACACAAAGTTTATTTAAGCAAGTAACTACGGGAGAACTACAAAATGAAGTTAAGCAATTAAAGACGCAAATTAAAGAATTACAATTAATAGTAAATCAACACGAATTAAAACAATTGCAAACAGATGCTAGATTATCATTAATAGAAGCAAAAAATACTACTCCAACATCTACAAGTAGTTTAAATCAAGCATCTACAAGTAATACAAATCTAGAAAATGACGAAAATAAGCAAATCGGACCTACCGAAGACTATATTCAAATAATTAATAAAATCAATTATCAAAAATGGTATACAAATATTACCTTACATGTGGGACATGATTTCAAAATAAACATAATAGCATTAATGGATACAGGTGCTGATTACAACTGTATTCGCGAAGGAATTATACCAACTAAATATTATGAAAAAACTACTGAAAAATTAAGTGGAGCAAACGGAAGTAATTTAAAGGTACAATATAAACTATCATGTGCAAAAATATGTAACCAAGGATATTGCTTCAAAAATCAATTTATTCTAGTAAAAAACTTAACACAAGAAGTAATATTAGGAACTCCATTTTTTACTCAAATATATCCATTCAAAGTAACAGAAATAGGAGTAACCACAAAAGTAGTAGGAACAAAATTATCATTTGAATTCTTATCTCCTATGAAAACCAAAGAAATACTAAGCTTACAACAAAATTCTATTCAAAAAACAATTAATTTAATAAAAGGGAAACAAAATCATATACAATATCTACAAAATGAAATAGCATACAAAAAAATAGAAGAACAACTTAAGATGCCTTACATAATAAGCAAGATAAAAGCTATTGAAAACGATATATTAAACCAAATCTGTTCAGAATTGCCAAACGCTTTCTGGGAAAGAAAACAACATACAGTTGAACTCCCATATATAAAAGAGTTTAACGAAAGAAATATACCAACTAAAGCAAGACCTATTCAAATGAATAAGAAATTATTAGAACACTGTAAAAAGGAAATAAATGATTTATTAGACAAAAAATTAATCAGGTCATCCAAATCTCCCTGGAGCTGTTCGGCCTTTTATGTAAATAATCAAGCTGAAAAAGAACGTGGGATACCAAGATTAGTAATAAATTATAAACCATTAAATGATGTATTACAATGGATACGATATCCAATACCTAACAAAAGAGATTTATTAAAACGACTTTATAATGCAAGAATTTATTCAAAATTTGACATGAAAAGTGGCTTTTGGCAAATACAAATTGCCGAAAAAGATAAATATAAAACAGCATTTACCGTACCATTCGGACATTATGAATGGAATGTAATGCCTTTTGGTCTTAAAAACGCACCTTCTGAATTTCAACATATAATGAATGATATATTCAATAATTATTCAAAATTTACAATTGTCTACATAGATGACGTGTTAGTATACTCCACTTCAATAGACCAACACATTAGTCACTTAAACACATTCCTCAGTATAGTTAAAAAACATGGATTAGTTATATCAGCCAAGAAAATTTCTTTATTCCAAACAAAAATAAGATTTTTAGGACATAATATATATCAAGGAACAATCACACCTATTTCAAGATCAATTGAATTCGCAGATAAATTTCCTGACGAGTTAAGAGAAAAGACCCAATTACAAAGATTTTTAGGATGTCTAAACTATGTTTCAGACTTCTTACCCAATCTTAGGAAAACAATTCAACCATTATTTCAACGGTTACAAAAGAATCCAAAACCATGGACTAATCAACATACCCTTTTAGTCAAACAAGTTAAGCAAAAGGTTAAAACTCTTCCATGCCTTTCCATACCAAATCCTGAAGCTGACATGATAGTTGAAACTGATGCTTCAGAAATAGGTTATGGAGGAATTCTTAAGCAAAAATTACCACAATCAAAACAAGAATCTATAGTTCGATTCCATTCAGGAGTCTGGTTAGGACCACAAAAGCATTATTCAACAGTAAAGAAAGAAGTTCTCTCAATTGTTAATTGTATCTCAAAATTCCAAGACGACTTAATCAACAAAAAGTTTTTATTAAGAGTAGATTGCAAATCAGCAAAAGAAATATTACAAAAAGATGTCAAAAACCTAGTATCAAAACAAATATTTGCTAGATGGCAAGCAATATTATCCGTTTTCGATTTCGATATTCAATATATTAAAGGAGAAAAAAATTCTTTACCCGACTTTCTAACAAGAGAATATTTGCAGGGAAAATCCACAGATAATCAACAACAACAAGATATTCAAAATGAGTGACCAGAAGATGAAAAAGCCGATGACAGCATCAGATTATATCAAAAACCAACCACATCTCCAAGGAAGGACTTTAACTCCAAACCCTTACTCAGCATTAGCTGAATATCCTCCTCTATCTTATTCAAAAGCAGTCTCTGAAAAGTCATCAAAGATGGAAGCACAATCATCTACAGCAACCCCAAACACAACCTCAAACACTACTCCAAACACTAAACCAGTCTACTACACCAAACCTTATAAGCAACACCTTATGACGACCCCATACACTAAACCAGTAAACCTTACCCAACTCAAAACCTTCATCAATCGAGTCTTCTACGAGGACAGTCCCTGGCCAACAGATAACATAACCAAAAACCAATCCTTTTATGAGTATATTCTAGTAGACTCTAAGTCTATAGAAATCACCCATTACAAAGACAAGACGAACCCAAACCTCATCAACTATTCAACCTGCAAATTCCTACGAATTTGTTCTACCCAAGACCTTGGTTTTATACATCATCATACAACAAAACCTTTTTCTACCCCAGGCTATCATATCGACGGCTACACCTATACCGATTACAAAAATGCCTTTTTCCGAGCCTTTTTACTCAGACCCTATGACCACTCTTGGTTCTTCAGTTTTGATCAAAACTGCACAAAGACGATACCGGGATGGTTCAACGAATGGTGGTACTGGTACGGACCAGCAGATCCGATCTACCCCGACCAAGTACTCAAGACCTCCTACCCATTCTACAAGAAACACGTATTTGATCAACCAGTTGGGCCTCTAAACAAAATCTGGTTTCATATTGACATGGGCATCCCATGGATATGTTCATGGCATTTTACCCTTGCTATCGCTCTCCAAGACATGCCTTATTCTCTCCTCCGGGAATTCAGAGTCAAATGGTGGGAAAAATATAACCTTGACAGATGTTCCCTTGCAGGTATCCAAAAATATTTCCAAATTACAAATCAAGCCAAAACAGCAATCCAAACTATATCCAAATCTATACCTCTTCTCAACCCAACCCAAATATCCCAAACAAATCCAAGTCCACAAAAAAGACCAACATCAAGTCCAACAAGTTCAACAACCTCTTCCTCTTCCCAGAAATCATCAAGAAAAGAAAAAATGAAGAAACTTATCGCCGAAATGCTGACGCAATTTGAGGCGGAACATGATGATACAGACGATGACAACCAACAAGTTGACATTATGCAACCTGAAGATCCTTACGGCGGCCCGTTAGGCCAAGATCCGTATGATATATAAAAAAAAAAAAAAAAATATATATATATATATATATATATATATAATTTTTTTTTATATATCATACGGATCTTGGCCTAAACGCCGTAAGGATCTTCAGGTTATATCCTTGGTTATATATATATTTTTTTTTTCGATTTAAAAAAAAAAAAAAAAAAAAAAAACCTAAAAGTATGTCTATATTTACAATTTCGGTTTTAAGTATATTCTAGTAGACTCTGTACATTATTTCTGTATTTTCTTCTCTGTATTTTATTACTACTATCTACAAAATAATATACAGAGTATATCTGTATAACAAGACTCGCGAAAAAGCTATGCAAGAATTTCGAGAAAGAATCCAACCGACAATGGCGGGACCCACATGGGACCCACACGAAGACTTCTGCACAAAACAACAACAGTTTTTGACAGCAATTGTCGGCACCACTCAAGACTCAACACGTATTAAATCAAGTGTCGGCACCACTAGAAGACGACACGTTGCAAGACTTTATTCAAGCACTCTTTGCCTATAAATACGTAATTATGTTCAAGGAAGAGGGCACGAGCAAATTTCACTCTCAAAAAACCTTCACTCTCTAAAAGCTCTCCCTTCTCTCTAAAATTTCCTGTGTTTTCTAAGTTTTAAGTTTGTAATTTTGTATCAAAGATTGTATCACAACTCAAGATAAATAAAAGTAAGTTTTAATCATATTCTGTGTACAACGCTCAAATTCTTATAAATATCAAATTCTAAAATTTTGTATATCAAAATAGTAATAACGTTACAATAATTAAAACAAATTATTAAGGAATCGTTGTCATTCTAATCAAACCAGGATGAATCGCAATGTAAGAAGCTTGATTTTGATACATAAAGTAGTGGAGAATCACCAGGAAGCTGAATAAATCTCATAGGAGTTAGGATAAAGAAGCTATCCCACTTTCAAATCAGGTGATCCCAGTTTTCCTGTTTGGGAATATGACAGCTTCTTTGTCATTCTAATCAAACCAGGATGAATCGCGATGTAAGAAGCTTGATTTTGATACATAAAGTAGTGGAGAATCACCAGGAAGTCGAATAAATCTCACAGGAGTTAGGATGAAGAAGCTATCCCACTTTCAAATCAGGTGATCCCAGTTTTCCTGTTTAGGAATATGAGAGCTTCTTTGTCATTCTAATCAAACCAGGATGAATCGCGATGTAAGAAGCTTGATTTTGATACATAAAGTAGTGGAGAATCATCAGGAAGCTGAATAAATCTCATAGGAGTTAGGATGAAGAAGCTATCCCACTTTCAAATCAGGTGATCCCAGTTTTCCTGTTTGGGAATATGACAGCTTCTTTGTCATTCTAATCAAACCAGGATGAATCGCGATGTAAGAAGCTTGATTTTGATACATAAAGTAGTGGAGAATCACCAGGAAGCTGAATAAATCTCATAGGAGTTAGGATGAAGAAGCTATCCCACTTTCAAATCAGGTGATCCCAGTTTTCCTGTTTGGGAATATGACAGCTTCTTTGTCATTCTAATCAAACCAGGATGAATCGCGATGTAAGAAGCTTGATTTTGATACATAAAGTAGTGGAGAATCACCAGGAAGCTGAATAAATCTCATAGGAGTTAGGATGAAGAAGCTATCCCACTTTCAAATCAGGTGATCCCAGTTTTCCTGTTTGGGAATATGACAGCTTCTTTGTCATTCTAATCAAACCAGGATGAATCGCGATGTAAGAAGCTTGATTTTGATACATAAAGTAGTGGAGAATCACCAGGAAGTCGAATAAATCTCATAGGAGTTAGGATGAAGAAGCTATCCCACTTTCAAATCAGGTGATCCCAGTTTTCCTGTTTGGGAATATGACAGCTTCTTTGTCATTCTAATCAAACCAGGATGAATCGCGATGTAAGAAGCTTGATTTTGATACATAAAGTAGTGGAGAATCACCAGGAAGCTGAATAAATCTCATAGGAGTTAGGATGAAGAAGCTATCCCACTTTCAAATCAGGTGATCCCAGTTTTCCTGTTTGGGAATATGACAGCTTCTTTGTCATTCTAATCAAACCAGGATGAATCGCGATGTAAGAAGCTTGATTTTGATACATAAAGTAGTGGAGAATCACCAGGAAGCTGAATAAATCTCATAGGAGTTAGGATGAAGAAGCTATCCCACTTTCAAATCAGGTGATCCCAGTTTTCCTGTTTGGGAATATGACAGCTTCTTTGTCATTCTAATCAAACCAGGATGAATCGCGATGTAAGAAGCTTGATTTTGATACATAAAGTAGTGGAGAATCACCAGGAAGCTGAATAAATCTCATAGGAGTTAGGATGAAGAAGCTATCCCACTTTCAAATCAGGTGATCCCAGTTTTCCTGTTTGGGAATATGACAGCTTCTTTGTCATTCTAATCAAACCAGGATGAATCGCGATGTAAGAAGCTTGATTTTGATACATAAAGTAGTGGAGAATCACCAGGAAGCTGAATAAATCTCATAGGAGTTAGGATGAAGAAGCTATCCCACTTTCAAATCAGGTGATCCCAGTTTTCCTGTTTGGGAATATGACAGCTTCTTTGTCATTCTAATCAAACCAGGATGAATCGCGATGTAAGAAGCTTGATTTTGATACATAAAGTAGTGGAGAATCACCAGGAAGCTGAATAAATCTCATAGGAGTTAGGATGAAGAAGCTATCCCACTTTCAAATCAGGTGATCCCAGTTTTCCTGTTTGGGAATATGACAGCTTCTTTGTCATTCTAATCAAACCAGGATGAATCGCGATGTAAGAAGCTTGATTTTGATACATAAAGTAGTGGAGAATCACCAGGAAGCTGAATAAATCTCATAGGAGTTAGGATGAAGAAGCTATCCCACTTTCAAATCAGGTGATCCCAGTTTTCCTGTTTGGGAATATGACAGCTTCTTTGTCATTCTAATCAAACCAGGATGAATCGCGATGTAAGAAGCTTGATTTTGATACATAAAGTAGTGGAGAATCACCAGGAAGCTGAATAAATCTCATAGGAGTTAGGATGAAGAAGCTATCCCACTTTCAAATCAGGTGATCCCAGTTTTCCTGTTTGGGAATATGACAGCTTCTTTGTCATTCTAATCAAACCAGGATGAATCGCGATGTAAGAAGCTTGATTTTGATACATAAAGTAGTGGAGAATCACCAGGAAGCTGAATAAATCTCATAGGAGTTAGGATGAAGAAGCTATCCCACTTTCAAATCAGGTGATCCCAGTTTTCCTGTTTGGGAATATGACAGCTTCTTTGTCATTCTAATCAAACCAGGATGAATCGCGATGTAAGAAGCTTGATTTTGATACATAAAGTAGTGGAGAATCACCAGGAAGCTGAATAAATCTCATAGGAGTTAGGATGAAGAAGCTATCCCACTTTCAAATCAGGTGATCCCAGTTTTCCTGTTTGGGAATATGACAGCTTCTTTGTCATTCTAATCAAACCAGGATGAATCGCGATGTAAGAAGCTTGATTTTGATACATAAAGTAGTGGAGAATCACCAGGAAGCTGAATAAATCTCATAGGAGTTAGGATGAAGAAGCTATCCCACTTTCAAATCAGGTGATCCCAGTTTTCCTGTTTGGGAATATGACAGCTTCTTTGTCATTCTAATCAAACCAGGATGAATCGCGATGTAAGAAGCTTGATTTTGATACATAAAGTAGTGGAGAATCACCAGGAAGCTGAATAAATCTCATAGGAGTTAGGATGAAGAAGCTATCCCACTTTCAAATCAGGTGATCCCAGTTTTCCTGTTTGGGAATATGACAGCTTCTTTGTCATTCTAATCAAACCAGGATGAATCGCGATGTAAGAAGCTTGATTTTGATACATAAAGTAGTGGAGAATCACCAGGAAGCTGAATAAATCTCATAGGAGTTAGGATGAAGAAGCTATCCCACTTTCAAATCAGGTGATCCCAGTTTTCCTGTTTGGGAATATGACAGCTTCTTTGTCATTCTAATCAAACCAGGATGAATCGCGATGTAAGAAGCTTGATTTTGATACATAAAGTAGTGGAGAATCACCAGGAAGCTGAATAAATCTCATAGGAGTTAGGATGAAGAAGCTATCCCACTTTCAAATCAGGTGATCCCAGTTTTCCTGTTTGGGAATATGACAGCTTCTTTGTCATTCTAATCAAACCAGGATGAATCGCGATGTAAGAAGCTTGATTTTGATACATAAAGTAGTGGAGAATCACCAGGAAGCTGAATAAATCTCATAGGAGTTAGGATGAAGAAGCTATCCCACTTTCAAATCAGGTGATCCCAGTTTTCCTGTTTGGGAATATGACAGCTTCTTTGTCATTCTAATCAAACCAGGATGAATCGCGATGTAAGAAGCTTGATTTTGATACATAAAGTAGTGGAGAATCACCAGGAAGCTGAATAAATCTCATAGGAGTTAGGATGAAGAAGCTATCCCACTTTCAAATCAGGTGATCCCAGTTTTCCTGTTTGGGAATATGACAGCTTCTTTGTCATTCTAATCAAACCAGGATGAATCGCGATGTAAGAAGCTTGATTTTGATACATAAAGTAGTGGAGAATCACCAGGAAGCTGAATAAATCTCATAGGAGTTAGGATGAAGAAGCTATCCCACTTTCAAATCAGGTGATCCCAGTTTTCCTGTTTGGGAATATGACAGCTTCTTTGTCATTCTAATCAAACCAGGATGAATCGCGATGTAAGAAGCTTGATTTTGATACATAAAGTAGTGGAGAATCACCAGGAAGCTGAATAAATCTCATAGGAGTTAGGATGAAGAAGCTATCCCACTTTCAAATCAGGTGATCCCAGTTTTCCTGTTTGGGAATATGACAGCTTCTTTGTCATTCTAATCAAACCAGGATGAATCGCGATGTAAGAAGCTTGATTTTGATACATAAAGTAGTGGAGAATCACCAGGAAGCTGAATAAATCTCATAGGAGTTAGGATGAAGAAGCTATCCCACTTTCAAATCAGGTGATCCCAGTTTTCCTGTTTGGGAATATGACAGCTTCTTTGTCATTCTAATCAAACCAGGATGAATCGCGATGTAAGAAGCTTGATTTTGATACATAAAGTAGTGGAGAATCACCAGGAAGCTGAATAAATCTCATAGGAGTTAGGATGAAGAAGCTATCCCACTTTCAAATCAGGTGATCCCAGTTTTCCTGTTTGGGAATATGACAGCTTCTTTGTCATTCTAATCAAACCAGGATGAATCGCGATGTAAGAAGCTTGATTTTGATACATAAAGTAGTGGAGAATCACCAGGAAGCTGAATAAATCTCATAGGAGTTAGGATGAAGAAGCTATCCCACTTTCAAATCAGGTGATCCCAGTTTTCCTGTTTGGGAATATGACAGCTTCTTTGTCATTCTAATCAAACCAGGATGAATCGCGATGTAAGAAGCTTGATTTTGATACATAAAGTAGTGGAGAATCACCAGGAAGCTGAATAAATCTCATAGGAGTTAGGATGAAGAAGCTATCCCACTTTCAAATCAGGTGATCCCAGTTTTCCTGTTTGGGAATATGACAGCTTCTTTGTCATTCTAATCAAACCAGGATGAATCGCGATGTAAGAAGCTTGATTTTGATACATAAAGTAGTGGAGAATCACCAGGAAGCTGAATAAATCTCATAGGAGTTAGGATGAAGAAGCTATCCCACTTTCAAATCAGGTGATCCCAGTTTTCCTGTTTGGGAATATGACAGCTTCTTTGTCATTCTAATCAAACCAGGATGAATCGCGATGTAAGAAGCTTGATTTTGATACATAAAGTAGTGGAGAATCACCAGGAAGCTGAATAAATCTCATAGGAGTTAGGATGAAGAAGCTATCCCACTTTCAAATCAGGTGATCCCAGTTTTCCTGTTTGGGAATATGACAGCTTCTTTGTCATTCTAATCAAACCAGGATGAATCGCGATGTAAGAAGCTTGATTTTGATACATAAAGTAGTGGAGAATCACCAGGAAGCTGAATAAATCTCATAGGAGTTAGGATGAAGAAGCTATCCCACTTTCAAATCAGGTGATCCCAGTTTTCCTGTTTGGGAATATGACAGCTTCTTTGTCATTCTAATCAAACCAGGATGAATCGCGATGTAAGAAGCTTGATTTTGATACATAAAGTAGTGGAGAATCACCAGGAAGCTGAATAAATCTCATAGGAGTTAGGATGAAGAAGCTATCCCACTTTCAAATCAGGTGATCCCAGTTTTCCTGTTTGGGAATATGACAGCTTCTTTGTCATTCTAATCAAACCAGGATGAATCGCGATGTAAGAAGCTTGATTTTGATACATAAAGTAGTGGAGAATCACCAGGAAGCTGAATAAATCTCATAGGAGTTAGGATGAAGAAGCTATCCCACTTTCAAATCAGGTGATCCCAGTTTTCCTGTTTGGGAATATGACAGCTTCTTTGTCATTCTAATCAAACCAGGATGAATCGCGATGTAAGAAGCTTGATTTTGATACATAAAGTAGTGGAGAATCACCAGGAAGCTGAATAAATCTCATAGGAGTTAGGATGAAGAAGCTATCCCACTTTCAAATCAGGTGATCCCAGTTTTCCTGTTTGGGAATATGACAGCTTCTTTGTCATTCTAATCAAACCAGGATGAATCGCGATGTAAGAAGCTTGATTTTGATACATAAAGTAGTGGAGAATCACCAGGAAGTGAATAAATCTCATAGGAGTTAGGATGAAGAAGCTATCCCACTTTCAAATCAGGTGATCCCAGTTTTCCTGTTTGGGAATATGACAGCTTCTTTGTCATTCTAATCAAACCAGGATGAATCGCGATGTAAGAAGCTTGATTTTGATACATAAAGTAGTGGAGAATCACCAGGAAGCTGAATAAATCTCATAGGAGTTAGGATGAAGAAGCTATCCCACTTTCAAATCAGGTGATCCCAGTTTTCCTGTTTGGGAATATGACAGCTTCTTTGTCATTCTAATCAAACCAGGATGAATCGCGATGTAAGAAGCTTGATTTTGATACATAAAGTAGTGGAGAATCACCAGGAAGCTGAATAAATCTCATAGGAGTTAGGATGAAGAAGCTATCCCACTTTCAAATCAGGTGATCCCAGTTTTCCTGTTTGGGAATATGACAGCTTCTTTGTCATTCTAATCAAACCAGGATGAATCGCGATGTAAGAAGCTTGATTTTGATACATAAAGTAGTGGAGAATCACCAGGAAGCTGAATAAATCTCATAGGAGTTAGGATGAAGAAGCTATCCCACTTTCAAATCAGGTGATCCCAGTTTTCCTGTTTGGGAATATGACAGCTTCTTTGTCATTCTAATCAAACCAGGATGAATCGCGATGTAAGAAGCTTGATTTTGATACATAAAGTAGTGGAGAATCACCAGGAAGCTGAATAAATCTCATAGGAGTTAGGATGAAGAAGCTATCCCACTTTCAAATCAGGTGATCCCAGTTTTCCTGTTTGGGAATATGACAGCTTCTTTGTCATTCTAATCAAACCAGGATGAATCGCGATGTAAGAAGCTTGATTTTGATACATAAAGTAGTGGAGAATCACCAGGAAGCTGAATAAATCTCATAGGAGTTAGGATGAAGAAGCTATCCCACTTTCAAATCAGGTGATCCCAGTTTTCTGTTTGGGAATATGACAGCTTCTTTGTCATTCTAATCAAACCAGGATGAATCGCGATGTAAGAAGCTTGATTTTGATACATAAAGTAGTGGAGAATCACCAGGAAGCTGAATAAATCTCATAGGAGTTAGGATGAAGAAGCTATCCCACTTTCAAATCAGGTGATCCCAGTTTTCCTGTTTGGGAATATGACAGCTTCTTTGTCATTCTAATCAAACCAGGATGAATCGCGATGTAAGAAGCTTGATTTTGATACATAAAGTAGTGGAGAATCACCAGGAAGCTGAATAAATCTCATAGGAGTTAGGATGAAGAAGCTATCCCACTTTCAAATCAGGTGATCCCAGTTTTCCTGTTTGGGAATATGACAGCTTCTTTGTCATTCTAATCAAACCAGGATGAATCGCGATGTAAGAAGCTTGATTTTGATACATAAAGTAGTGGAGAATCACCAGGAAGCTGAATAAATCTCATAGGAGTTAGGATGAAGAAGCTATCCCACTTTCAAATCAGGTGATCCCAGTTTTCCTGTTTGGGAATATGACAGCTTCTTTGTCATTCTAATCAAACCAGGATGAATCGCGATGTAAGAAGCTTGATTTTGATACATAAAGTAGTGGAGAATCACCAGGAAGCTGAATAAATCTCATAGGAGTTAGGATGAAGAAGCTATCCCACTTTCAAATCAGGTGATCCCAGTTTTCCTGTTTGGGAATATGACAGCTTCTTTGTCATTCTAATCAAACCAGGATGAATCGCGATGTAAGAAGCTTGATTTTGATACATAAAGTAGTGGAGAATCACCAGGAAGCTGAATAAATCTCATAGGAGTTAGGATGAAGAAGCTATCCCACTTTCAAATCAGGTGATCCCAGTTTTCCTGTTTGGGAATATGACAGCTTCTTTGTCATTCTAATCAAACCAGGATGAATCGCGATGTAAGAAGCTTGATTTTGATACATAAAGTAGTGGAGAATCACCAGGAAGCTGAATAAATCTCATAGGAGTTAGGATGAAGAAGCTATCCCACTTTCAAATCAGGTGATCCCAGTTTTCCTGTTTGGGAATATGACAGCTTCTTTGTCATTCTAATCAAACCAGGATGAATCGCGATGTAAGAAGCTTGATTTTGATACATAAAGTAGTGGAGAATCACCAGGAAGCTGAATAAATCTCATAGGAGTTAGGATGAAGAAGCTATCCCACTTTCAAATCAGGTGATCCCAGTTTTCCTGTTTGGGAATATGACAGCTTCTTTGTCATTCTAATCAAACCAGGATGAATCGCGATGTAAGAAGCTTGATTTTGATACATAAAGTAGTGGAGAATCACCAGGAAGCTGAATAAATCTCATAGGAGTTAGGATGAAGAAGCTATCCCACTTTCAAATCAGGTGATCCCAGTTTTCCTGTTTGGGAATATGACAGCTTCTTTGTCATTCTAATCAAACCAGGATGAATCGCGATGTAAGAAGCTTGATTTTGATACATAAAGTAGTGGAGAATCACCAGGAAGCTGAATAAATCTCATAGGAGTTAGGATGAAGAAGCTATCCCACTTTCAAATCAGGTGATCCCAGTTTCCTGTTTGGGAATATGACAGCTTCTTTGTCATTCTAATCAAACCAGGATGAATCGCGATGTAAGAAGCTTGATTTTGAACATAAAGTAGTGGAGAATCACCAGGAAGCTGAATAAATCTCATAGGAGTTAGGATGAAGAAGCTATCCCACTTTCAAATCAGGTGATCCCAGTTTTCCTGTTTGGGAATATGACAGCTTCTTTGTCATTCTAATCAAACCAGGATGAATCGCGATGTAAGAAGCTTGATTTTGATACATAAAGTAGTGGAGAATCACCAGGAAGTGAATAAATCTCATAGGAGTTAGGATGAAGAAGCTATCCCACTTTCAAATCAGGTGATCCCAGTTTTCCTGTTTGGGAATATGACAGCTTCTTTGTCATTCTAATCAAACCAGGATGAATCGCGATGTAAGAAGCTTGATTTTGATACATAAAGTAGTGGAGAATCACCAGGGAGTGAATAAATCTCATAGGAGTTAGGATGAAGAAGCTATCCCACTTTCAAATCAGGTGATCCCAGTTTTCCTGTTTGGGAATATGACAGCTTTTGTCATTCTAATCAAACCAGGATGAATCGCGATGTAAGAAGCTTGATTTTGAACATATAAAAGTGTGGAGAATCACCAGGAAGCTGAATAAATCTCATAGGAGTTAGGATGAAGAAGCTATCCCACTTTCAAATCAGGTGATCCAGTTTTCCTGTTTGGGAATATGACAGCTTCTTTGTCATTCTAATCAAACAGGATGAATCGCGATGTAAGAAGCTTGATTTTGAACATAAAGTAGTGGAGAATCACCAGGAAGCTGAATAAATCTCATAGGAGTTAGGATGAAGAAGCTATCCCACTTTCAAATCAGGTGATCCCAGTTTTCCTGTTTGGGAATATGACAGCTTCTTTGTCATTCTAATCAAACCAGGATGAATCGCGATGTAAGAAGCTTGATTTTGATACATAAAGTAGTGGAGAATCACCAGGAAGCTGAAAAAATCTCATAGGAGTTAGGATGAAGAAGCTATCCCACTTTCAAATCAGGTGATCCCTTTTTCTTGTTTGGGAATATGACAGCTTCTTTGTCATTCTAATCAAACCAGGATGAATCGCGATGTAAGAAGCTTGATTTTGATACATAAAGTAGTGGAGAATCACCAGGAAGTCGAATAAATCTCATAGGAGTTATGAAGAAGCTATCCCACTTTCAAATCAGGTGATCCCAGTTTTCTGTTTGGGAATATGACAGCTTCTTTGTCATTCTAATCAAACCAGGATGAATCGCGATGTAAGAAGCTTGATTTTGATACATAAAGTAGTGGAGAATCACCAGGAAGCTGAATAAATCTCATAGGAGTTAGGATGAAGAAGCTATCCCACTTTCAAATCAGGTGATCCCAGTTTTCTGTTTGGGAATATGACAGCTTCTTTGTCATTCTAATCAAACCAGGATGAATCGCGATGTAAGAAGCTTGATTTTGATACATAAAGTAGTGGAGAATCACCAGGAAGCTGAATAAATCTCATAGGAGTTAGGATGAAGAGCTATCCCACTTTCAAATCAGGTGATCCCAGTTTTCCTGTTTGGGAATATGACAGCTTCTTTGTCATTCTAATCAAACCAGGATGAATCGCGATGTAAGAAGCTTGATTTTGATACATAAAGTAGTGGAGAATCACCAGGAAGCTGAATAAATCTCATAGGAGTTAGGATGAAGAAGCTATCCCACTTTCAAATCAGGTGATCCCAGTTTTCCTGTTTGGGAATATGACAGCTTCTTTGTCATTCTAATCAAACCAGGATGAATCGCGATGTAAGAAGCTTGATTTTGAACATAAAGTAGTGGAGAATCACCAGGAAGCTGAATAAATCTCATAGGAGTTAGGATGAGAAGCTATCCCACTTCAAATCAGGTGATCCCAGTTTTCCTGTTTGGGAATATGACAGCTTCTTTGTCATTCTAATCAAACCAGGATGAATCGCGATGTAAGAAGCTTGATTTGATACATAAAGTAGTGGAGAATCACCAGGAAGCTGAATAAATCTCATAGGAGTTAGTTAGGATGAAGAAGCTATCCCACTTTCAAATCAGGTGATCCCAGTTTTCCTGTTTGGGAATATGACAGCTTCTTTGTCATTCTAATCAAACCAGGATGAATCGCGATGTAGTAAGAAGCTTGATTTTGATACATAAAGTAGTGGAGAATCACCAGGAAGCTGAATAAATCTCATAGGAGTTAGGATGAAGAAGCTATCCCACTTTCAAATCAGGTGATCCCAGTTTTCCTGTTTGGGAATATGACAGCTTCTTTGTCATTCTAATCAAACCAGGATGAATCGCGATGTAAGAAGCTTGATTTTGAAACATAAAGTAGTGGAGAGAATCACCAGGAAGCTGAATAAATTTCATAGGAGTTAGGATGAAGAAGCTATCCCACTTTCAAATCAGGTGATCCCAGTTTTCCTGTTTGGGAATATGACAGCTTCTTTGTCATTCTAATCAAACCAGGATGAATCGCGATGTAAGAAGCTTGATTTTGATACATAAAGTAGTGGAGAATCACCAGGAAGCTGAATAAATCTCATAGGAGTTAGGATGAAGAAGCTATCCCACTTTCAAATCAGGTGATCCCAGTTTCCTGTTTGGGAATATGACAGCTTCTTTGTCATTCTAATCAAACCAGGATGAATCGCGATGTAAGAAGCTTGATTTGATACATAAAGTAGTGGAGAATCACCAGGAAGTGAATAAATCTCATAGGAGTTAGGATGAAGAAGCTATCCCACTTTCAAATCAGGTGATCCCAGTTTTCCTGTTTGGGAATATGACAGCTTATTTGTCATTCTAATCAAACCAGGATGAATCGCGATGTAAGAAGCTTGATTTTGATACATAAAGTAGTGGAATCACCAGGAAGCTGAATAAATCTCATAGGAGTTAGGATGAAGAAGCTATCCCACTTTCAAATCAGGTGATCCCAGTTTTCCTGTTTGGGAATATGACAGCTTCTTTGTCATTCTAATCAAACCAGGATGAATCGCGATGTAAGAAGCTTGATTTTGATAACATAAAGTAGTGGAGAATCACCAGGAACTGAATAAATCTCATAGGAGTTAGGATGAAGAAGCTATCCCACTTTCAAATCAGGTGATCCCAGTTTTCCTGTTTGGGAATATGACAGCTTCTTTGTCATTCTAATCAAACCAGGATGAATTCGCGATGTAAGAAGCTTGATTTTGATACATAAAGTAGTGGAGAATCACCAGGAAGTCGAATAAATCTCATAGGAGTTAGGATGAAGAAGCTATCCACTTTCAAATCAGGTGATCCCAGTTTTCCTGTTTGGGAATATGACAGCTTCTTTGTCATTCTAATCAAACCAGGATGAATCGCGATGTAAGAAGCTTGATTTTGATACATAAAGTAGTGGAGAATCACCAGGAAGCTGAATAAATCTCATAGGAGTTAGGATGAAGAAGCTATCCCACTTTCAAATCAGGTGATCCCAGTTTTCCTGTTTGGGAATATGACAGCTTCTTGTGTCATTCTAATCAAACCAGGATGAATCGCGATGTAAGAACTTGATTTTGATACATAAAGTAGTGGAGAATCACCAGGAAGCTGAATAAATCTCATAGGAGTTAGGATGAAGAAGCTATCCCACTTTCAAATCAGGTGATCCCAGTTTTCCTGTTGGGAATATGACAGCTTCTTTGTCATTCTAATCAAACCAGGATGAATCGCGATGTAAGAAGCTTGATTTTGATACCAAAGTAGTGGAGAATCACCAGGAAGTGAATAAATAAATCTCATAGGAGTTAGGATGAAGAAGCTATCCCACTTTCAAATCAGGTGATCCCAGTTTTCCTGTTTGGGAATATGACAGCTTCTTTGTCATTCTAATCAAACCAGGATGAATCGCGATGTAAGAAGCTTGATTTTGATACATAAAGTAGTGGGAGAATCACCAGGAAGCTGAATAAATCTCATAGGAGTTAGGATGAAGAAGCTATCCCACTTTCAAATCAGGTGATCCCAGTTTTCCTGTTTGGGAATATGACAGCTTCTTTGTCATTCTAATCAAACAGGATGAATCGCGATGTAAGAAGCTTGATTTTGAAACATAAAGTAGTGGAGAATCACCAGGAAGTGAATAAATCTCATAGGAGTTAGGAGATGAAGAAGCTATCCCACTTTCAAATCAGGTGATCCCAGTTTTCCTGTTTGGGGGAATATGACAGCTTATTGTCATTCTAATCAAACCAGGATGAATCGCGATGTAAGAAGCTTGATTTTGATATAACATAAGTAGTGGAGAATCACCCAGGAAGCTGAATAAATCTCATAGGAGTTAGGATGAAGAAGCTATCCCACTTTCAAATCAGGTGATCCCGTTTTCTGTTTGGGAATATGACAGCTTCTTTGTCATTCTAATCAAACCAGGATGAATCGCGATGTAAGAAGCTTGATTTTGATACATAAAGTAGTGGAGAATCACCAGGAAGTCTGAATAAATCTCACAGGAGTTAGGATGAAGAAGCTATCCCACTTTCAAATCAGGTGATCCCAGTTTTCCTGTTTGGGAATATGACAGCTTCTTTGTCATTCTAATCAAACCAGGATGAATCGCGATGTAAGAAGCTTGATTTTGATACATAAAGTAGTGGAGAATCACCAGGAAGCTGAATAAATCTCATAGGAGTTAGGATGAAGAAGCTATCCCACTTTCAAATCAGGTGATCCCAGTTTTCCTGTTTGGGAATATGACAGCTTCTTTGTCATTCTAATCAAACCAGGATGAATCGCGATGTAAGAAGCTTGATTTTGATACATAAAGTAGTGGAGAATCACCAGGAAGCTGAATAAATCTCATAGGAGTTAGGATGAAGAAGCTATCCCACTTTCAAATCAGGTGATCCCAGTTTTCCTGTTTGGGAATATGACAGCTTCTTTGTCATTCTAATCAAACCAGGATGAATCGCGATGTAAGAAGCTTGATTTTGATACATAAAGTAGTGGAGAATCACCAGGAAGCTGAATAAATCTCATAGGGAGTTAGGATAAAGAAGCTATCCCACTTTCAAATCAGGTGATCCCAGTTTTCCTGTTTGGGAATATGACAGCTTCTTTGTCATTCTAATCAAACCAGGATGAATCGCGATGTAAGAAGCTTGATTTTGATACATAAAGTAGTGGAGAATCACCAGGAAGTCGAATAAATCTCAGGAGTTAGGATGAAGAAGCTATCCCACTTTCAAATCAGGTGATCCCAGTTTTCCTGTTTGGGAATATGACAGCTTCTTTGTCATTCTAATCAAACCAGGATGAATCGCGATGTAAGAAGAAGCTTGATTTGATACATAAAGTAGTGGAGAATCATCAGGAAGCTGAATAAATCTCATAGGAGTTAGGGGATGAAGAAGCTATCCCACTTTCAAATCAGGTGATCCCAGTTTCCTGTTTGGGAATATGACAGCTTCTTTGTCATTCTAATCAAACCAGGATGAATCGCGATGTAAGAAGCTTGATTTTGATACATAAAGTAGTGGAGAATCACAGGAAGCTGAATAAATCTCATAGGAGTTAGGATGAAGAAGCTATCCCACTTTCAAATCAGGTGATCCCAGTTTCCTTTGGGAATATGACAGTTCTTGTTATTCTAATCAAACAGGATGAATCGCGATGTAAAGAAGCTTGATTTTGATACATAAAGTAGTGGAGAATCACCAGGAAGCTGAATAAATCTCATAGGAGTTAGGATGAAGAAGCAATCCCACTTTCAAATCAGGTGATCCCAGTTTTCCTGTTTGGGAATATGACAGCTTATTTGTCATTCTAATCAAACCAGGATGAATCGCGATGTAAGAAGCTTGATTTTAAAACAATAAAGTAGTGGAGATCACCAGGAAGCTGAATAAATCTCATAGGAGTTAGGATGAAGAAGCTATCCCACTTTCAATCAGGTGATCCCAGTTTTCCTGTTTGGGAATATGACAGCTTTTGTCATTCTAATCAAACCAGGATGAATCGCGATGTAAGAAGCTTGATTTTGAAACATAAAGTAGTGGATAATCACCAGGAAGCTGAATAAATCTCATAGGAGTTAGGATGAAGAAGAGCTATCCCACTTTCAAATCAGGTGATCCCAGTTTTCCTGTTTGGGAATATGACAGCTTATTTGTCATTCTAATCAAACCAGGATGAATCGCGATGTAAAGAAGCTTGATTTTGATACATAAAATAGTGGAAAATCACCAGGAAGTCGAATAAATCTCATAGGAGTTAGGATGAAGAAGCTATCCCACTTTCAAATCAGGTGATCCCAGTTTTCCTGTTTGGGAAATAGACAGCTTCTTTGTCATTCTAATCAAACCAGGATGAATCGCGATGTAAGAAGCTTGATTTGATACAAAAGTAGTGGATAATCACCAGGAAGCTGAATAAATTCATAGGAGTTAGGATGAAGAAGCTATCCCACTTTCAAATCAGGTGATCCCAGTTTTCCTGTTTGGGAATATGACAGCTTCTTTGTCATTCTAATCAAACCAGGATGAATCGCGATGTAAGAGCTTGATTTTGATACAAAGTAGTGGAGAATCACCAGGAAGCTGAATAAATCTCATAGGAGTTAGGATGAAGACAGAGTTATCCCACTTTCAAATCAGTGTGATCCCAGTTTTCTCATAGGAGTTAGGATGGTACCATACTCAATACTTTAACTTTAAATGTACATTTACCTGAAATAAAATTTCAAAATGTAAGACATGGATATCTACTACTTTATCGAGTTTATTTTAAGCAATCAACTTCTGAGTTTAACCCAAGATGTTATTACAAGATGATAAAGGAGAAACAACAATTCTAGCAGTCCATAGTAAAGAATACACCAACATCTTACAACACACCAAAGCAATTAAAAATGGTGATGAAATAACTATTCCAGATCAAATGGAAAATTGAATTACTCAACCGCCTAGAAATTTTGAGCAAAAGAATATATCCAAAATAATTGAGCAGAAAGATGGAAAAATATTATAAGGTTTGGATCTTATAGGGATCCACTTCCACCTAGAATAAGTTCGTATCATTCAGAGCCTCTTTTTCTGAAATCGTACGGGTCAATCCAGTACAAATTCAGAAAACGGAAAGTGTAAATCAAAATACTAAACAAGATGAACCGATAAGATTTAAAGCACCAATAGCAGAACCAGATCAAGATGCATATCCCACATCACCTACTCATCAGATTTTAGATCAATAAATGTTATATAACTAAAAATACGAAATTGATAAACAATATATAAGAGAAGACTTTATTCAAAAGAAAATGAAGAAAAACGAAGTTTGTATTTTAAAACTTTCTCTAAACAACAAACCAATGAGTACAGAGAAAAATGGTCTGTGTATGATACTAAAGAAATGAATATTCTATTTTTCGTATGGTTTGAAATTTATTCAATAGCTCATAATATCAATTATCCATTCAAGACGATTAATGCGAGTGTATCATTAAGCCAGTATGGGAAAAGTGGATGGAAATAAAATTAAAGCAATTCATCCACCTTTAAATGATTTAAAGATAAATACTTTAAACCGACAAATTTTAGCTACACCCTTTAAAACTGGAGCTAACAAAGATGATAAAGACCAGTAATAATGCAAGATATTTAAATCTATATATCAACAGAACAATTATCAAAGTCAAATACTGCATACAATTTCTAAACAGATAGATAGCATTGATAATAAAATAAATATTAATGAAAAAGGAAAGTGGACCAACACACTCAACCCCCTTTCTCATCAACGACCTACCCAATCTTTAAACCAACAACAAGACAATCAAATTTCCTTTGAAAATGAAATTTTAAAATCAATTTCGACCAGATTAGACAGGTTAGATAAAGGAAAGGAATAAACACTATAGATGAAGATGACAATGAATTATCCAAACCTCCTCACATCAGAAAACGATATACAGAAATAAATCGAATAAAAAATAAATCAAGAAAACCATATTATCCTAGGCATACTCCACCTGATTTATTATTTGAAGAACATCACATATATACTAGTAAAGAATACTCTGGAGAAGACGTATCTACGAATGGAATATAGATGGACGATCAGAATATGAAATGCTAAATTTATTTCAAGAAATGGTAATGGCTACAATGGCTTACAAAGGTAGAGGAAATAATGATCAACAATCATGCTTTTGTTAGTATCTGATTTACTGGAGCATTAAGATATTGGTGGGATAACTCATTAGACGCAATTACACAAGAATCTATAATTAATGAATAAAACAACTAGAAGATGAAGAAGGATTATGAATGATATAGAAGTACAAACGCAGTAGAAGTATTAATACTACTTTAACAATGCATTTTATATGGAAATCCTAAAGAAGAATTAGAAAGTAAAAAATTATATTAACAATTTAGGTGTCCAACATTAGGAGATTTTAAATGGTACAAGGATGTTTTATAACAACATATTCCAAAGAAACGATTGTAATCAAGATTTTGGAAAGAGACGGTTTATCTCAGGATTACCATCTTTCTTTGCAGAAAGAGTAGTATTGGTAAATTAAAAGAGTATTCAGGAGGACAAACCAATCCCTTGGAATACGATTACTTACGGACAATTATTCGCATTAAAGAAAGAAGGATTAGCTATATGTCAAGAACATAAAGATTAAAAAACGAAATGATAAATTTAAGTTTTAAAATAAACTATGGGATCCATTCTCGTGATCAGTATGGCTATAATCCACTTAACCCTCCATCAGAAATTAAACGACTAAAGCATAGGCATAATAAAACTAAGGGTTTCATAAAATAATAAATTTAATAAAAAATCAACAAATCAATACTATACAAAGAATAATAAGCACAAATCAAATAATAAGCAGAAAATAGTATGTTGGAATTGTAAAAGACTGGACATAAATCCACAGAATGTAAAATGAAAAGAAGATAAATGAAATAATATTCAAAATCACCCAGATATACAAGAAAAATTAACTAAACTATTAATATCAGAATCAGAAATATCAGAAGAATCGAGTAGTGATAACTCTATAGATGAGATAGGAAATATTAGTGATACTTCAATAGAATCACAAGAATTGTCTGATATCTATGCAATTGTAAAATTATTAACGTTATAACAAAAAGATATTGATAAACAATTTCTACTAGACATAATTGATAAAATTGACGATCCAAAAATTAAGAAAGAAATTAACTAAACTAAAGATATAATATATCAGAAAACCAATTATCTAGCCCTCAACCCTTTAGTTTAAATAAATATTGACAAATATCCTACACAAGTTTATTTAAGCAAGTAACTACGGAGAATAGAAACCTAAAAAGAGTTAAGCAATTAAAGACGCAAATTAAAGAATTACAATTAATAGTAAATCAACACGAATTAAAACACATTGCAAACAGATGCTAGATTTCATTAATAGAAGCAAAAAATACTACTCCAACATCTACAAGTAGTTTAAATCAAGCATACAAGTAATACAAATCTAGAAAATGACGAACGAAATAAGCAAATCGGACCTACGAAGACTATATTTCAAATAATTAATAAAATCAATTATCAAAAATGGTATACAAATCTACCTTACATGGGACATGATTTCAAAAAAACATAATAGCATTTAATGGATACAGGTGCTGATTACAACTGTATTCGCGAAGGAATTATACCAACTAAATATTATGAAAAACTACTGAAAAATTAAGTGGAGCAAACGGAAGTAATTTAAAGGTACAATATAAACTATCATGTGCAAACATATTGTAACCAAGGATATTGCTTCAAAAATCAATTTATTCTAGTAAAAAAATAACACAAGAAGTAATATTAGGAACTCCATTTTTTACTCAAATATATCCATTCAAGTAACAGAAATAGGAGTAATCACAAAAGTAGTAGGAACAAAATTATCATTGGAATTCTTATCTCCTATGAAACCAAAGAAATACTAAGCTTACAACAAAATTCTATTCAAAAAACAATTAATTTAATAAAAGGGAAACAAAATCATATACAATATCTACACAATGAAATAGCATACACAAAAAATAGAAGAAACTTAAGATGCCTTACATAATAAGCAAGATAAAAGCTATTGAAAACGATATATTAAACCAATCTGTTCAGAATTGCCAAACGCTTTCTGGGAAGAAAACAACATACAGTTGAACTCCCATATATAAAGAGTTTAACGAAGAAATATACCAACTAAAGCAAGACCTATTCAAATGAATAAGAAATTATTAGAACACTGTAAAAAGGAATAAATGATTTATTAGACAAAAAATTAATCAGGTCATCCAAATCTCCCTGAAGCGGTTCGGCCTTTTATGTAAATAATCAAGCTGAAAAAAGAACGTGGGATACCAAGATTAGTAATAAATTATAAACCATTAAATGATGTTATTACAATGGATACGATATCCAATACCTAACAAAAGAGATTTATTAACAACGACTTTATAATGCAAGAATTTATTCAAAATTTGACATGAAAAGTGGCTTTTGGCAAATACAAATTGCCGAAAAAGATAAATATAAAAACAGCATTACCGTACCATTCGGACATTATGAATGGAATGTAATGCCTTTTGTCTTAAAAACGCACTTCTGAATTTCAACCTTATATGGAATGATATATTCAATAACTTATTCAAAATTTACAATTGTCTACATAGATGACGTGTTAGTATACTCCACTTCAATAGACCAACACATTAGTCACTTAAACACATTCCTCAGTATAGTTAAAAAACATGGATTAGTTATATCAGCCAAGAAAAATTTCTGTATTCCAAACAAAATAAGATTTTTAGGACATAATATATATCAAGAACAATCACACCTATTCAAGATCAATTGAATTCGCAGATAAATTTCCTTGACGAGTTAAGAGAAAAAGACCCAATTAAAAGATTTTTAGGATGTCTAAACTATGTTTCAGACTTCTTACCCAATCTTAGGAAAACAATTCCACCATTATTTCAACGGTTACAAAAGAATCCAAAACCTGGACTAATCAACATACCCTTTTAGTCAAACAAGTTAAGCAAAAGGTTAAACTCTTCCATGCCTTTCCATACCAAATCCTGAAGCTGGCATGATAGGTGAAACTGATGCTTCAGAAATAGGTTATGGAGGAATTCCTTAAGCAAAAATTACCACAATCAAACAAGAATCTATAGTCGATTCCATTCAGGAGTCTGGTTAGGACCACAAAAGCATTATTCACAGTAAAGAAAGAAGTTCTCTCAATTGTTAATTGTCTCAAAATTCCAGACGACTTAATCAACAAAAAGTTTTATTAAGAGTAGATTGCAAATCAGCAAAAGAAATATTACAAAAGATGTCAAAAACCTAGTATCAAACCAAATATTTGCTAGATGGCAAGCAATATTTTCCGTTTTCGATTCGATATTCAATATATTAAAGGAGAAAAAATTCTTTACCGACTTTCTAACAAGAGAATATTTGCAGGGAAAATCCACAGATAATCAACAACACAAGATATTCAAATGAGTGACGCAAATATGGAAAAAGCCGATGACAGCATCAGATTATATCAAAAACCAACCACATCTCCAAGGAAGGACTTTAACTCCAAACCCTTACTCAGCATTAGCCGAATATCCTCCTCTATCTTATTCAAAAGCAGTCTCTGAAAAGTCATCAAAGATGGAAGCACAATCATCTACAGCACCCCCAACACACCTCAAACACTACTCCAAACACTACTAAACCAGTCTACTACACCAAACCTTATAAGCAACACCTTATGACGACCCCCCACACAACCAGTAAACCTTACCCAACTCAA